>NC_091121.1:177921986-178036986 GCF_040183065.1 Periplaneta americana | reverse complement strand
GGAATATTATTTTGGTTAGGATATTCAAAGTTGGCAGATAGTTTTGAATCTTGGACTACAGACAGCAATGGTTCGATCAGGTATCACCCTGGCGGAACGAGCGGTAACTACTGAGTAAAGATGGCGCGTGTGCTAGTATCGAGAGTATTCCGAATCTCAGCGCTGAGCAATCTGATGGCATCACGGTGTTCCGAATTTCACCGATGGAGTTACTGATGCTCCACCGGTGCCATCAGCTTGCAGAGGTGGTGGCGGTCTCCATCAGCCGCCATCAGTGAATCTGATTGGTTCTTGTATAGGGCGGGAATTAGCAGACGAATGAAATCGTGCACTGTTGTGTCATGGCGGTGTGTTCTGCTGTATTGTTTGTAATGAGCACAACGTGAAAACAATATGTTAATGGCTTATGAGCGAACATGGCAACGGACCAGTTATTACTACCGGTTCAAGAAATAAATTGCTTATGCTCTCTTTCCTTTGAACGTGACGGAAATTTCGCAAAATTCTACTAGCGTAGCACAGACAACAACTTATACGTCGCCATGACAGCCATCGATGCTTCCAGCAGTTTTGTTCCTATTCCGCTGCAGCGTGACGTCATTGTTGTCCACCGGTCCGGTGAGATTCGGAATACGCTGATCGTCTAGTTGTGAAGAACAGCGAGTTGTAGTCCGTTTTTGTGGGGAAAAACGAAAAAGTTCGAATGAAATCCACAGAGAAATGTTGGAGGTGTATGGTGCTGATTGTCTGGACCCTAGCAACGTCTCCAGGTGGTGCAGGTTCTTCGAAGACGGCCGAGTAAATCTTACCGACGAAGCACGTTGACCAGTGATCACTGCAACACCATCCAATGTCAGAGACACTGAGGCGGCAATCACCCACCCTACAGTCCAGACTTCGTACCATCTGATTTAGACCTCTTCGGACCATGAAGAAATTCCTAGGAGGCGAACGCTTCGGTTTGGATGAAGAATTGAAGTCAGTCTTGTGCAGGTGGCTATACGCCCAGAAAACGAAGTTTTATGAACGAAGTGTACTGAATCTGGTGTCACGATGGGAGAAATGTGTCGATAGACTTAGTTCACATGTCGAAAAATAGGTAAAACCTGTAGCTTTCTTGTGCATTATTTAGTTTTGCTTACTTATTAAATATGTTGCCAAAAACAGTTGTTGTGCGTTACTTTTTGATCCTCCCTTCTACATGCCAAATTGGTTCCCAATTGCACTATAAACAACGATACAGACACGGTTTCGCATGACCTCAATCCACAGTTGTACATGGTGAACATATCTGCAAACTACCCAGATATAGCGACTACATGACAATATATTATTAGAGGTTCATGGCTGTGACGTCTGGCACTTGCCGGTAGATAATAGAAAAATATAAAGTAAATGCATCAACAATATACTGTTCCCAATAGACAGTCGTGATATCAACCTAGCAGCTAAAAGTGACTATTATAACGAACATCATAATCATCCTGTCTATAAATAAAATAAAAAATTATTGATTGAGGCCTTGGGCCGGTAGATTTCGCGCACAGTCGCGGATGGAAGCGAAAAAATAGCATTCTACATTGCTTTCTTTTCCTAAATTGTCGCATTTATTTTATCGCGAAATGTTAAATTCCTAATATGGGAGGTGTTTAGCAGAAAACTACAACTGGAATTACATTTACAACGGAAATTCAAATGGTTGATGTTGAAGGTGATTCCCAGAATTTTTGTCACAACCAAACGTAATACGAACTCTTTGTCACTGACTTTTTGTCGTAGGGATATTATATTTTAATCGATGTCAGAAGTAAAATTCTGTCATTCGGTCTGCTTTGTTACCACATGCCACACGAAATAAATATCACATAATATCTTACGGTTTGTAATCACTTCATTAAATGTAACAACTTAAGCTTATTTTATAAAATATGTACCTGAAAAATTATGTCGAAGAGTTCGCAGGTTCTGCGTGATTCTTTTTTTTTATTTCCATGTGACTGACAGGCCTACCTTCCAACGATCCTTTCAACCTACTTGTCCGAGTATTTCTTTCTTCTTTTCATAGATGAGTGGCACAATCCAAATTTTCAATATCGCGAATAATTTCTGAGACTTCAGTCTCAAGATGTACAACTGTCTTCCTGATTTCTTCCTTTATCTGAGTGACTCTGCAGAATCCCCAGTCAGACGCGTGGCTATTTTCGTTTTCTGACAAAACTTCTTTTCTGTTAATTTCACTCGATATTATCATCTTTGGTTTCTTACTTTCCTTGCAGGTAGGAATGAATTGTGTGCAATTTCGAATTTAGATTGCCTTGGCGAAAGAACGAGAACTGACTGTTGCTAAGAAACTAACAACAGAACTATGACGTCTTATAATATGACAATGTACTTATGCATTGTTTTCGTGACGTATTCTAGTGACATCGTGTAAAGCACGACATGGAGTCCGTGTTACGTTTCTGATGTGACGAAAAGTCGTGCCACGGTTGAAGGTAGTAGCACAGTCTAGTATATACAGTCACGAAGCTTGAGTTGTAAGGATGCTAGAAACAAAAGGCTGTGCCGGTACTATTTCGCATTGCCTGTAATGAGGCGATATTAGCGATCCTAGTGGTCAGCAACTATCTATGGATGCATATTTACTACGTATTGAGCTTCGTGACAGTATATACTAGATTGTGGTAGTAGCACAGTCTAGTATATACAGTCACGAACCTTAATACTTACTAAATATGCACACATAGACAGTTGGAATATGCATCCATAGATAGTTGCTCACCACCAGGATCGCTACTATCGCCTCATCACAGAGACTTTCCCTAGCAGATCATAAAATGTATTGTACTTTCGATATCGTGTTCTTTTGAAAAAATTAATACCTTCCTTCCACTATTGAAATATGAAATACATAAGGTTTATATATTATTTTCATAAAATATATATTATATTCTATAAACTCACCTTCCTGGATCTTTCGGAAGAAGGATAACTCTAACCTCTTTTTCTTACAATTTATAGTACTACAAACGTCTCCTTGCCCTATATTATTATTCAAATTATTGTATTTTAGCCATTTACAGTTATTACAACCGATAACGAACATTTCACAGTTTATATAGCTTTTCACAAAAATGCGAAATACGGCACAGTCAATGCCTTTTCGATCTAGACCAGGCCGTAATGTTTGTTCGGGTTTTCTATTTTAGTGTATGGAGCTCAGTGAAATATTATATTATAACTTTATTGCTTATCATTGTTAAGCTTTATTTAGTGTAATGTGTCCACAAGTTCCGTTTACTTCTTGTTGCATAATATGTTGCAGAAATAATTACAAAACTGTGTTATTTTAATGTGAAGAGAATTTTACATGTTAACATGATCTGTTCGCGTCAACATTTCAAGTTTAGAATGGAAGCTATTTTGAGGTTTAATAAAAAAGAATTTATACTGAGACTTCAATTTAGCACATCTACCTTCCTTAATTTTAGACAAAACATTTACCATACCACTCCTATGAAATTAGTGTACGTACAATTGTGTTCCTTCGTCTCTTAAGTAGTAGATAAATACGATAATTCAGTACTCAATTTTATTGTAGTATTAAAATACAGACAAATTGAATGCCCGGAGTATCATACATGACATTATGCTTAATTATAATGTATGATTGCGAATTTAGGAACGTAAGTTAAATATAGTAAACATAACCTATAATTTTCATATGAATGGCAAGGCATTGGAGATCACTAAATTTAGACAGAAAGGGGCGACTGGTACAGTAAATATAACCTATAATTTCAACATATCTAAATATCAGTGCAGTGCAATTGAAAATTATTGAATCGTGCATAAATGAATGTACAAGAATTTCGCAATATTTAATCGAAATATAGGCAGGTATTACACATACGAACAACGTAATTTTCACACCATAAATAATATTACATCTTAACTCACAACTCAATTATGTCTGAAGTGTCTCATAATCATTGTTTTAAATTTTATTAATGGAATTACACTACATTTTAGAGAAACATATGTTACTGTTTATGCATTCCAACTAATTTATATGGTTGAAACGCCGCCCTTCGTGATCGGGTTAAGCGAGTTACATGGTCTGCCTTACGGCCTGTATTAGATCACGATGGCTGTGGCAGTCTATTGTTCCTAGTACTCACAGCGCTCCAAGTGGCTAGCAACTATCACGAGATTTGCAAAAAATCATCCCAAGCTTCGTGAATGTATATACTAGACCAGACGTCTCCAAAAGCGTACTCGCGAGTAAGCCCCTGAACGTAACCGAAGCCAGTACGTAATGAGCGCGCTCCGCCTCACCCATCCCCACCTGTACTGTACTCAATGTTTATGCGTAAACGAAGAGCAGTGGCGGACTGCCATTATCACTGTGTTGGTCGGAGTGTTCCATCGTTTCACAATGTGTTCTAATCATGGACGTAGTACATTCAAGGATGAATAGGAAGAGACATTTTTTTGTGTTAGTGGGGAGAATGTGAAATGCTTAATTTGTTCGAAAATTCTTAAGAGTGTGTTAAAATTCAACATGCAACGACAATACTCGACTCTTCACAAAGCATATCATACAATTACAGGCATGTTGGTCATGCGAAAATAATTTATTTTGGGGCTCTCTGTATAACTGTTAGTTATACATAATAATCAGCATATTACAATACGTTTACACTCAGTTACGCTTAATAAACACATAGTTTTTAGTTTAATTTTAGGTGAAAAGCGTAGGCCTACAAATATTTTGATAAATATAAAACAAGAAAATACAAACATAAATCACACACGTGTCCTCAGTCTTAAACAAAAAAAGCTTCTTGCTAGCTATGTTTTAGCTTGGAATTTTGAAAAATCAATGAAGCCCTTTACATAAGCATCATTTGTAAAATCGTGCATACAGGACGTTGCTAAAATACTGTGTCCAGAACAAAGTCAAAGTTTAAGAAAATTAAATTGTTTCAAATTACAGTTCAGAGAGGGAATTTCAAGACTGTAAATGTAATTGAATCTGAAGTCGAAACCACAATTAACTAGTTTGTAGCTTACTCACTTGCATTGGACGAAAGCACAGATAGAAATGACAAAGCTCACCTAGCCATTTTCATCCGAGGAGTTAATGGACATTTTACTGTGTCTGAATATCTTCTAGATGTAATTACAAAATACAACTGGAGAAGATCTTTTCCAGGCACTGAAAGGCACCATAGAGCAGAAGAGGTTGAATTTGCAATGGCTTGTGTCTATAGCAACAGATGGGGCTCCAGCTTCATAGTATGTCAAAATAATACACAAACGTATGATATTTCTTATTCTTTTGATGTTATTATTTGTAAACTTAAGGAGAGCAGGTACTGCCTATCTCGACAATGTTAAAATCACAGAATTCAGGTACGCATAGCTCAGAAACTACTTGAGATAGAAAAACAATTTTTACAACACTTATCAATCTTAAAGTCCTCTACTTTTTAAAAGAAAATGTATTATTGTATCTTTAAAATTGTGGTCTCAAAAAAATAACATGTGATTAAAATTAAAAAAAAAATAGGTCACAATAAAAAAAAATTATCAATTATAGGAATTGAATGTACTTAATGAAATTATTCTAATACATAGATAAAGGTTATAAATATAACATGTAAAAATTTCAAATCTCTATGTTCAATGGTTTCAGAGCTACGCGTACCTGAACTCTGTGATTTTAACATTGTCGAGATAGGCAGTACTGCTCCCCTTAAGCAGACCGTTGCCGCGATCCGCCACTGACCGCTCCTATCTGTTGAGGTACGAGTCTCTCCCCCTTTTCTAGCCTTACAGCACACTGTGTACGGCGGGCAGCATCGAGAGCACGAATGACGATACGCTTTTTGGAGACCTCTGTACTGGACTGTGGTAGCAGACTGAACAATAGGCCTATATGTACTCACCGGCGTCTTCTCTGCACCGATGGGCGCTAGGGGCTGCTGCCCAGCAGAATGTGCTCGGCTCTGGATGCTGACGCTCGCAGCCACGATGTCCTTACGCTCCGTCCAGCGGTTCCCTTTCTTCGGCGGCGCAGAGGAGCTTTCCTCCGGCGTTGGGAAGAGTGCCGTTTGTGGGTCCAGCCTCTGCGCGGCGATCAGCTGGCCGCGGGAGCGGGCGGATCCTGAAGACAGGGAGCCGGAGCCTGCCAGCACCCAGTCCACATCCGACCCTGCACACACGTCAACAAACTCGAGTTTAAGGCTCAATTGTATAAATCTCCCTGACTAAAGATCAACTTTGATCGAAGATCGAAAAGTGAACCGAGTTCAGACACTTCTTCTATTGTATAAAACTTTCCTGCGATCAAATTACCTTGGTTCAAATGCAATGTAAGTTCACGTGAAAAGGGTTTGGCAACATCGCATAAACAGGTGAAAAACGTGATGCGCGGACAGGTTTGTTCAGTGTTGCCAATCTAGCGACTTTAACTCTTTTTCAACAACAATTTCTTTTAACTTTTATATTGCTTAAATAGGAATTTAGCGACCTTTTTAGCACCCCATAGTGACAAAATTTAATCTTTCTTTGTCGATAATGAGAAATCTAGCGACTTTACAACTACTTTTTGGCGACTTTCCGTACACTCTGTTGGAGACACTGGTTTTTTGTGCAATGTAAATAATGGCGGACAATAAGAAGAAGGTTACTGTTCTCCGAGTTGTTATCATGTTATGGTGTTTGATACTGCTAAACATAATAAAGCTTTATAAAACGAAAATTTTCGTTTAGTAATACAGTTAATTGAAAATTTATGAATGTACCTATCATATCCGTTAATAATTAATGGTTGTTATAAACATAATATAATTATAGGTTATGTTATTTGATACTGCTGAACACGATAGAGCCTTATAAAATATAAGATTGTTTGTGTATTAAGGCAAGAAATTGAAAGAAATATATATAAATGTACCTATCATATCTATTAATATTAATAATAATGGATATTTTATTTGCACAATCTGTCACTCGTATATTTCAAACAGAAAAGAAATAACTGAACTTGGATCATCTAACTTAATCGGAGAAATTTCTTCAGTCAAAGTTGACTTTAGTTTGAGACAAATTAATCTCAGATTAGACTTTATACAACACAAAATTCCAAGTTCAGCTGAAACAAGGATCAATTTAACCTCTGATCTAAGATTAAATGGTTTATACAATCGGGCCTAAGAGATGCAACTTTTTATGCAGGCAGATCGTGACTGAAAAATAAAATTAATATAGTTTTTATTATAGTATATTTTATAATTATAACATTGTCCGCATTTTTGGTAGGCTGATGAATAAATCCCTCAGTTTGGAACGGAAAATGAACTCCAAAATATATTTTTGCTTTTTAAACAACAGGTGGGTATCGGGGTAATTTGGGTATTGTGAGTAATTTGGGTACAAGTTACAATTTATTGAATAAAAGGTTACCTAATCGTCAAACACATGCTAATTTAATATACACAGTGGGCTAAAAAAGGCACAAAATTAGAAATACTCTCTTTTCGGAAATAATAATAATCCGTGGCGCTACAGCCCGTGAAGGGCCAAGATCTACCAGCCGGCTGCTGGCCTCACGGCCACATGCCGAAGCAGAGGTGGACGATCATCCAACCAGAATGGAGGTATCGTGTGGTTAGCACGATGAGCCCCCCAGCCGTTATAGCTGATCTACGTAACCGGATTTCGCTACCTATTGTAGCTCCCCAAGTGCATCACGATGCTGGGTGGGCACCGGTCCCATACATTGGCCGAAATTTCATGAGAAAATTTCTTCCCCCATGAGGACTCGAACCAGCGCGCATTCCGTAACGCGAGTCCTAGGCAGGATGCCTTAGACCGCGACGCCACGGCGCGGGACATTTTCGGAAATACATACGTAAAATTTAATTTATAATGCATACACTGTTGGAAAGAGTAGACTTTAAAGATGAGGAGGACTTTTTATTATGTTTTTTTGAGGCTCAGTTAAAATCTTACGGAGGTCAGTACACAATGATGCGAAAAATGTGGTTTTTGAAGACAATTTATTACTTGAAAATGCAGAAACTGAATGTTGATAAAATTAATAATAAACAAACTCCCTTACATGAGCTGTTCACAGCAGAAGTGGAGTAAGTCAAAATTGGGTGATGAGGTTTAAAGTAAAAATTCTGTAAAATACAGCGCAAAGTAGCAATTAATATGTCCTTCGTGCTATCCACTGACTATTAACAGTTTAAATAAATTGAGCTAAAGTTTCTCTGTATATTTTATATTTTATGTTACAATTATTAGCAAAATAATAAATGAATAAATATCACCACCTTCTCCTCTGCAGTAGAGGAGGCAAGACCTGCCCTGTGACCTTATCATGTGCCGTGGCTGTATCACCAATGGTATGGAGGGGGAAGATAGGTTTAAGTCTGAGATGAACTTCCGTATTGGTAGATTCGTATAATATTGACCATCATGAAACAAATTGTCTTTCTGATAGCTCATTTTTTCGCACTTTTTCCAATTCTCGCCTCCTTATCTATACACTCCTCTATTAGAAATCGAACCCAGGATCAATGGATTATTTAGCTTCGTCCCCTATAATTAAAGTCACATATAAAGATGTAGTTTTCCTTTTAGTTATTGTAAGACATATTTGTATCATGTTGTGGTTCATTAACTATTTATCATAAACTTTTTCTGTAAAATATATAATGATTAACTTACTTACAATCCGGAGGTTCATTGCCGCCCTCACATAAGCCTGCCATCGGTCCCTATCCTAAGCAAGATAAATCGAGTCTCTACCACCATATCCCAGCTCCACCAAATCCATTTTGATATTATCCTTCCATCTACGTCTCGGCCTCTCCAAAGCTCTTTTTCCCTCAGATCTCCCACCTAACAATCTATGTACATTTCTGGATTCATCCATATGTGCTACATGCCCTGCCCATCTCAAACGTCTGGATTTAATGTTCCTAATTATGTCAGGTGAAGAATACAATGCGTGCAGTTCTGCGTTGTGGTACTTTCTCCATTCCTCTTAGCCCCAAATATTTTCTTAAGAACCTTATTCTCGAACACCCTTAAGCGCTATTCCTTTCTCGAAGTGTTAAATGTTATGTTTTATTTAACGACGCTCGCAGCTGCAGAGGTTATATCAGCGTCGCCGGATGTGCCAGAATTTTGTCCTGCAGGAGTTCTTTTACATGCCAGTAAATCTACTGACATGAGCCTGTCGCATTTAAGCACACTTAAATGCCATCGACCTAGTCCGGGATCGAACCCGCAACCTTGGGCATAGAAGGCCAGCGCTATACCAACTCGCCAACCAGGTCGACTTCTCGAAGTGAGAGTCCAAGTTTCACAATCATACAGAACAACAGATACCGGTAATATAACTGTTTTATAAATTCTAACTTTAAGTTTTTTTGAAAGCAGACTGGATGATAAAAGCTTCTCAATCGAATAATAACACGCATTTCCAATTATTCATTCTGCGTTTAATTTCCTCTCGAGTGTCATTTCTTTTTGTTATTGTTCCTCCAAGGTATATGATTAACACAAATAAATACTGAACATTCAATTGCCGCTCACTCCTGTTAGAATATTCTGGCCGATATTTCTCTTGTATCCCCCTGTCCTGCATAAGCAATGCTCAATGCTACTTAATAATCGGTTTATTGTTCACGTATTTACATATCGGTGTCATAAAATGACGTAAAAAGGACGAGGACAAAGGATTTACATCAGCCCACGTGTCCTAAAATGCAAGTGTTCTTGAGTCCAGCTGTTTGGTTGGATTTCTTCTTCGTGAGAATTTCCAGTAAACCTTTTTCCTTCCTTATTTTTATTGCGTCTGTCCAACATTCAGGGTGTTACATCGCATGATTCAATACAATCGTAAAGTGATGGAATCTCTGTAGGAGCTCTATTTATTAATAAGCCTTCTCGATCTGAAATTAAGTCTAACTTGGGTATCCATTTTAGGAGATGTTGTTGAGAGATTTATTCTAAAATGTTTATGACTAATTTTCAGTGAACTCCTAAATTTACACCAGGAATTGGTTATCGGGATCTTAAAATTAAAAAAAAAACTAAAAGGAAGTGATAGAGAAAGAAATACGTTGAAAAATTGAATAAACTAATGAAACACGTAAACTGAATGAAGAAAGAAGGAGAAAGAAAGAAAGAAATTCAATAAATAAAACAAAGAATGAAGGAAAACTCAGGTATTGAGAGACTGAAAAGAAAGAATGATATATAAATAGCAAAAGCCATCTATGGAAGAGAAGAAGAAACATAAAGAAACATAAAATCTAGTGCTGTCGATCGATCAAAATATTTAATGGATTAAATATGTGATCGATTTGAAAAAATGTTTTAATAAACTGCAATACACAATTATTGTTAAATTTAACTTCTTTTCGGTGATAAGTATAAGTATAAAATGTTGTATATCTGTATATATATACTGTATAGTTGTTACAAAACAACTATTTTAGTTACTTACTAACATATTTATTATGAGGCCTATAATTTATTGTGTCAATTTCTCCGGAAATTTTTTTAGACAAACATAAATAAAAAGTATAAAAACTCACCTAGTTAAGGGGTTAGGTACAGCTTACAGCAGTAAAATTTTTGGAAATATTCAACATTTTTTTCCTTCATTACTGTATCTTGTACAATAATGAAAATTGGTATGTGTAAAACAGTGTCCTTCTGCTATATGAAAAAAATATTTTTACGATTAAAATATATATATATATATATATATATATTTTTTTTTTCAAAATTCAAAGTTCACTGTGCAGTGATGAAGCGTTTCCCTCATAACTCATAAACTTGTTAACTTTTTCATGTTCTCTCTCTTTTATTTTATTTCTGAAACTCAAGTTTACAATACCATGCTCTTTCACCTACATTCCTTAATAAACAATATTATTTTTAATTTGTGTTAGATATTTGACCATTTTTTAAAAAGGATTTTTTTTTATCGGACAATCTATCAAAGGTAGAGATGTGATTTTGCATCATATTGTAGATATGACATGCAAAAATACACACAAAAAATTTCATCACAGAATGTTGGATACTTTTTTAGTTATGAGGGAAACGCTTAATCACTGCACAGTGAACTTTGAATTTTGAAAAAAAAAAATATATATATATATATAATTTTTTTAATCGTTTATCATATAGCAGGAAGTGTTTTACACATACTATTTTTCATTATTGTACAAGATACAGTAATGGAGGGAAAAAATGTTGAATATTTCCAAAATTTTACTCCTTTAAGCTGTATCTAACCCCTTAATACTGGTTCATCCATGAATTTAAACATGTGAGTGAATTCACATCCTCCGAATTAAGTGCCGCTCTACGTTTAGTAACAATGTTTCCTACATCACTATACACGAAAAAACTATTTTTCTGTCAAGTACTTCTCCACGATCGTTCAATTTAAATGCAAACGTTTCACTGAGTTTACCACTCAAATTTTCATACGTCGTAATGGAGTTTTCACTTTTCAAAGACCACAGATAGCCAATTTTTTTTCTTTAGCAAACTAAACACACAAGCTTAGTCTACAAACTCAATAGTAAAGAAACTATAACAAAACAGTTTCTATTTTGTACAGTTTTATTGGTCAAAAGTAGTATGACGTAGTAAAAGTGTAATAATCAATAAAAATCCAGAAGTTTAACAGCTCCATCGGATTCCTGATTAAATCTGAGACTAAAATTAAGTGTTTCAGTCTTTGTCAAATCGATAATAAGTTTATTTGCATTTAACCAAGTTATTAAGTTGGCCATAGTATTAGTATTGTCAACAATCAAGTCGTGGAAAACAAGTAATAAAATTATGTAAATAATAATAATGAAAGGCGAGAAAGAATCAAAAGGAAAAAAAGTAGGAAGGGTAAAACTAAACACGGAAAAAAAGGAAAAGGGGGAAAAAAACGACGACTAAACAAAGAAATATAAATAATAAATATTGCAGAACTTTTCCATCTTGAGCAGATTCGCCCTGACGTTATGGCGTATTTCTTTGTAATCGTAAATCTCGCTCGCCCCCTCAAAGTCTCGGCTTGTGCCCACTCTGTACCACGTCTGGGGTGATCGGGGGGCAGCAGCAAATAAATACAACCCATCGCCACAAGTTCTTGAACCCAGATTGCGATATTTAAATACCCTACGCAAACGAGAACCGGTTGTGCGGTAACAGGTAGATGTAGTGGGATTTAATACGACCAACCCCACCCTGCCACCACCTACGATACATTTCAACCTTCTTTTAAGACCTTGGGCTAGGCATTTTTAAAGATACAAAAATTATTGCATTGTACAGTCTTTCTCACAACCATCTTGACTATAATTATTTATTAGGGCTGGCACCAAATTATTTAACAATATACTGTAATTTCTCCCAATATATCTAATGAAGGAGGTGTAGCTATATTACAAGGTCTTAATGCAAATAATAATAATAATAATAATAATAATAATAATAATAATAATAATAATAATAATAATTCTTTATTTATACTGGCAGAGTTAAGGCCATAGGGCCTTCTCTTACACTCTACCAGGTCACAAAGTATTCAAGCAGTTAAAATTTAACAAAAAGTTAAAGAACAGAGTACTAACATATTACAAAGAGAAATAATAATAGCATAATAAAATCGACACTAAACAACATGAAAATAATACCATAATAAGAAAAGAAAGTAAAATACATTGGAATATAGTGAAAGCAACTCATTTAGTACAAATGGTTAATATGGAAAAACGTAAGGAAGAATATATCAAAATGGAATGTAATAAAATAATAATAAAAAAGAAAATAAATACAATTCACGATAAAGAGGCTATGATAATAAATTCATCGGCTGATAAAGAGAACAAAAAGGGGAAAAGGAAAAAGAAATATATAGCCTATATATTTACAAAACTATGGCAGAGAAAAGGGCTTATAACTGAAAGGAATCTAATTCAAAAAGTGCAATTTTAATTTATTTTTGAAACTAGACAATGTCCGACAGTCTCTGACATGTTGTGGTAGAGAGTTCCAGAGATGAGCTGCAGAGACGGTGAAAGATGAAGAGTATAAGGATGTTCTGTGTTTAGGAATGGAGAGTGTGATATGGTGTTGTGAGCGAGTATCTATTTCGTGATACGAGGACAAATGTTGAAAACGAGAAGCTAGGTAGCTAGGGTTAGAGGTATCATATAATACTTCCAGAGTATAGCTACTCTGCGACAGTCATTTTCTAAACACTTGAGGTTGTCAACTCTAGAGGACGGAAATTCAGACACATAAAAAAATTAAAAAGCACAAAAACTTATAATTAATTTCAATGTAAATACACTTGTTTTTGACGCTGAATTAAACAATTAGAATTACCTTCGTGTTATTTGGTTGTAGCGGTGTAGCCCTATATTAAAGAACATGCCATAAGTCTGTATACATTGAAAAGCACAGGGGTTGACAAGTATACATGTCTCTACACTCGCTACATTAACATTGTTTGAAAGACTACTTTTTGCTTGGTTCGATTGCAGCGATATTTTACTACTCAATTAACTTATAATTCCCAGAAAATGAATTTTATCAGCAATCGAAAAGTATTGGGAATAAATTTGAATAAGGAACAAAAAAAGTTTCCTTCGCAGGCAGGATTCGAACCACGAAAGTCTTAGTTACCAATCTATCGTGCTCTGGAGTGAACAAGGCTCTGAAATCAGCTACAAGTGTCGGTCCGGTTTTTTTGCCACTACTGTACGTAATGTAAATAATTTAAATTGCAAATATTAGTGTAACTGTTAAAGTGGTCCCTGTTTTGTTCTGCCCAACAAGATTCTCGTGAGCCGTCAGTCAAATAATTCGCTTACTAGATGCATGCGGTCGTCCACTTTCGAACTCCAGTAATATTTCAACTTGTACCCTCGTGGGACAAAGTACGTCCCTGACGATGACGCTGATGACAATTTTTATAATGTACAAAAGGTAAACTGTTTACTGAATATTAATATATTTCCTTCTTACAGCTTATATTTATTTAGAGAGCGGAATTTCGTTTTACGTAGTGGCTATTGGGTAGTTTGATGCTGCAAAATTGGGTACCCTTTTCGTTTGTTTTCTTGTAATGTCGTGCAACATAGAAAGAACACTTCCATTGTAAATATCAAAAATACTTTGTTATCTTTCGCAACAGAAAAATATAGTAAATCCATTTGAATGATAGCATGATTATACTATCGTAATTATATGAATATTAATTTCAGTGTACAAAAATAAAGGCAAGTGTAATCCTATTTAAAAAAAAACATGAAGACTAATATGTTGGTGAGATATTTATTAAGACTTCACTCTTACTGCAATCGATATTTGTAGTAGTAGGGGTATACTGTACGCCAGGCATGTCAATTGATGCCCACAGGAGCAAGCGCGCGCTTTAGAGCCCAGGAGAGCCTGAGCGCTTTACAGCGGAAAGGAAAGAGACAGACGAAAGAGGTGGTATATGCCGCTTGGTCGAGCTATATTCAGGAATGGCCAGCATTGATTCAATAGATAAAGGGAAGAGAACTTATTAAAACTGTATCCATGTTAATTTTTAGATTTGCCTGAGAAGTATAAGTGCATTATAAGAATGTAAGTTTTAATTTTAATGCTCATTTTTCACAAGTTTGATTTTTTATTCAAAAGAAATATTTTCTCAACTTTTTGTAAAGAAAAGTGAAATTTTCAGATATAGGCCTATTTATTTAGTAGCCTTACAGAATGTTTCCGTAAATGTAATATACCGTATATACGTATTACTGAAGATAGTGTATTGAAAATTTTGAAAATATTCGCATGGGAATTGTTTGTAAGGAAATGAATTAACAAAGCAACTACTGTTACATCATAAGCAAAAGATACGTGCCCATGTGTTGTAAAAATGTCAGCTCTATAGCTTCAGCAGATTTCGAGAAAATAATTTAATATTCTGATGATAGGAAGTTGCTCACAAATATCACCTTAAAAGCATAATGCGATAAGGGTTTTGTTATGTAATATTAGTTACACTTAAAACAGATACAGTACCTAGGTAACTTTGCTTTGTACTGTAATATTGTTTTGATTAGTTTATTGATTACTTTTGTAAGGCTAAAGATACAATCAATATAAATTCCAACTTATCATGTCATACTCAATCTCTTTCTTTGGAATATCACTTTCTTTATGAATGATGTGTTTCATCCACTTAATACAGTGTAATATTATACTACTATTGAATTTAAGTGAATATTCCTTCTTAACTCTCTATTATGTTATTAAGATTTAAAACACAAGTGCAATATTAAGAAATCAGTGTTAGTACTTTTGTTTTACAGACAATATAGATAATATTAAACAGAAAGAAGCCATATAAAAATAACGACATAAAATTTCACGTTCCGTTTGAAGTTTATGCACCACTGTTTTCTTAATCCTACAGGTTGCTTATTCATATACACAACCCTTCCTCTTTCCATACTTAGCGCTTGCTGCCCGCGCACGACGTCAAGGTCAGAAAAATGCGCTTGCTTTGACATCACTCCGTAATAGCTATCATTATGTGTATGTGAAAAAAACGTCCCTGGTAGCCTACTCATTTCTCTTGGAATGAATCAACCCTCTTGATACGGTCGGAGGATTCAGCTGAATTGTAAAAATAAAATAAACTCGTGGATAATCGAACTCTGACTTGTAATTACGCGAATTGTAATTAATATTTGAGAAATTCCGTGCATACATGTCTGTGTTCTTGTCATAATAATTGATAATTTTAGACTGCTTTCAATTTCAATGCTTCAGATAATTTATACTTTTTAAAATGTATAAGAATAAATTTCATATTAGGCATAAATTGATATAAATTGCAATCTAAATATAATTTTAAACAACATACACTAAACACATAGCATATTTAAGCAATGCTGAACTGAATTATATTTAAATGTCAGCGGGAACTGGACAAACGAAGCAACAAATGAAGCAAGATTCAAAAGCAAGATAGAAACACACATTCAGAACCGGTGTAGATGGAATCTTTTTGTTGTCGGTACGAAAAATAAAGTCAGAACGTTTCGTTAGATCTAACTTTGTCTTCTTGTGAACAAAACACTGGGGTGATTAGGTGTACCTATTCAATGAGATAGTTGCAGACGGTTAAATCTGCTTGACTGATTCACATGGATATAATATTTGGACTAAATAAAAGAAAAGAGACTACCAATATTATTTTTATGCTCGACCGTGCCGAAATGCAGTAATTATACACCTGGTAGTAGCCCTTTAATGCACCTCATTAAAGTACACCTATTCATTAAAGTTCAGGTGTTCAGCCAATGACAAGTCACCTTTGTACCGTTATAAAACCGCAAGTATCGATTATTCTCGGATATGCAATCGAAAGACAATTAGCGAAAAGTCACGGAGGCTGGAAATCCAATACTGTCGCAGAAGGTTATGTTCTGTTACTATAATAATTAGCGTTAATTGTAAAATAATATTCAAATAAATTCAATTTGTCATCTCGTTTTTCAATTCTAAATCAATTTCCAGGTTATATCAGACTAATGTTCATCTTATTCTCTATCAAGGTCAATGACATTCGGCCTCGGAAAAAATCAATACTTTCGCGTCTGCGCACAACTCACAATTCAGGTCAGTTCGCACATAACCATAACACGACCTAATTTTGAATAATTTCAAGTTAGAAATATGGTCGAGCATAAAAAGTCGTATGAAACTTGCCTATAATGGTAATTAAGACGCTCGTATGAAAATTATGAAACTCGCTTGCGCTTGTTTCATAAAGAAACATACTTGCGTCTGAATTACTACCATTATAGGCTCGTTGCATAATGAACTATTAAAAAATGCCAGTCAAAATCCGAATGAATTCAAGGAAGAGAAATTACTGGACTGCAATGTAAGCCAGAATACGATCATTTTGTTCTTAAATGCGTAATGAAATTTTAGTCCTAAACCCAATTCCATGGTGCATAATTTGAATAGACTTGTCATCATCATTATCATTATTATTATTATTATTATTATTATTATTATTAACAAGAAAATCACCAAATTTACACACATCTTAGGAATAATAAATAATACATTAAAAGCTAAATTAGTACAATATCCACAAGAATAAAAATATATAATACTCTAGCATTACCCTCCCTTTTATATGGAAGTGAGATTTGGACATTAAGGAATCGAAGCAACGGAAATGAAATTTCTCAGACGGACAGCAGGATATACTCTTTTAGATCGAAAAAGGAATGAAGAAATATTGGAACAATTAGAAGTAGAGTCAGTAGAAGAAAAAATAAACAGATACAAACTAAATTGGCTACACCATGTAAAACGAATGGACAGTTAAAGAATCCCCAAAATGATGATGCAATATCAACCCAGAGGACATCGATAGTTATGAAGACCCTTTAGAAGACTGCTAGATGGGGCCGAAACAGGTCTACACAGGCCTAAATCGTGACGGATGATGATAATGATTATGATTAATTTATTTATTCGTCTGACCCAATATTTTGGGTTTGCCCTGCGACACAGAATAGCTCACAATAAAATTTAAAATGAAAAATTATATAAACAGGTTTCAGACAAAATTGATTAAGACATAAGAAAAAAAATTGAACCAAATATAAGCTAAATTGAATGTACACCATAAATATGGTAACGAAATATCGCTACAGCAAATTTTATAATGGTGGTGACGATGGCATCTTGAAGATCTCTCGTCAGCTTGTATTTTTCCCTCCACTTTACAAAGGCTTAATAACATTATAATCTAATTTACTTACTTCAAATTTATTATTATTATTATTATTATTATTATTATTATTATTATTATTATTATTATTATCCATTCATTGTCATTATTGTCGTTGTATTATAATCTTGTATATCTTTGTAATATTATTTTATATATCATTCCATTCTTCATTTATGATTCCATTATTTCATTTGTAATTATCATTTTAATTAATTGCCATTAATTTAATTATTTCTTTGTACTTTTATTGTAAATTATTGCTAATGTTTTTGTTATATTGTTTGTGCTGAACTGTAATTGGCTCTGGCTGTTGTACAGCACATTAAATATAAGTAAATAATTTTATTTTATTTTATTGGGTTATTTTACGACGCTTTATCAACATCTAGGTTATTTAGCGTCTGAATGATATGAAGGTGATAATGACGGTGAAATGAGTCCGTGGTCCAGCACCGAAAGTTACCCAGCATTTGCTCGTATTGGGTTGAGGGAAACCCCCGGAAAAAACCTCAACCAGGTAACTTGCCCCGACCGGGATTCGAACCCGGGCCACCTGGTTTCGCGGCCAGACGCGCTAACCGTTACTCCACAGTTGTGGACTATAAGTAAATAAATAAATAAAATAAATAAATAAATAAATAAATTATTACAATATTTAATTTACTTACTTCAAATTTATTATTATTATTATTATTATTATTATTATTACAATTTAATTTACTTACTTCAAATTTATTATTATTATTATTATTATTATTATTATTATTATTATTACAATTTAATTTACTTACTTCAAATTTATTATTATTACAATATTTAATTTACTTATTTCAAATTTATTATTATTATTATTATTATTATTATTATTATTATTATTATTATATTGTTGTTTTGTTCTGTTTTGTATCGTGCAAAACTGTAATTGGCCTTGTGCTGTTGTTTTTGCACGTTAATATTCTAAATAAATAAAATAAATAAATAAATAAATAAATAAATTATTACAATTTAATTTACTTACTTCAAATTTATTATTATTATTATTATTATTATTATTACAATATTTAATTTACTTATTTCAAATTTATTATTATTATTATTATTATTATTATTATTATATTATTATTACAATTTAATTTACTTACTCCAAATTTATTATTTTTACAATATTTAATTTACTTATTTCAAATTTATTATTATTATTATTATTATTATTATTATTATTATTACAATTTAATTTACTTACTTCAAATTTATTATTATTATTATTATTATTATTATTATTATTGTTATTACAATATTTAATTTACTTATTTCAAATTTATTATTATTATTATTATTATTATTATTATTATATTATTATTACAATTTAATTTACTTACTCCAAATTTATTATTTTTACAATATTTAATTTACTTATTTCAAATTTATTATTATTATTATTATTATTATTATTATTATTTGCTGTTCGGTTGTGTGTGCGTGTAGCTCCCGTAACTTGCAGCGTACAGCAGGTGCATCGAAGTTGTAATTTGGATATGGCGCCTAGTAAAGACGTCTGTCTTGTGTGTAACTTGCCTTTCTTTGGAAGGCAAAAGTTTCTGAAGTGTGCAGGGCCTTGTGGTCTTCGTTATCATCTCGATTGCCTAAATATAGGTGAGGCCGAGTATGATATATATATATGCAGAGTGGCAGTTCTACTTTTAAGTGTAAAAAGTGTGTGAGTGCATTGAAATCTACACAGGGGGACAACACGCCAGTGCGTCCTACTGCTCTAGGTGAGAAGAAGGTGATCTCACCTACAAAAAAAGTCGTTTCACCATCAAGGGATCTCAACCTACCGAGCCTGCCTTCAGTAGATTCACTTTCCGTCCAGGTTGAAACTGTTCGTTTAAATAGTATGAACATTCTGGACACAGTGAGCGACATCTTGGAATATGTGAAGAGTCTCCAAAAGGAGATGATAGAACTTAAGAACGAAAATGCGGCTCTGAAAATTCAGGTGGCCGAAATTTTTGTGAAAACTAATTCTAATGTTGTCACTAACAAGGGTAATGCCCCTTCTGTATCAATGCAATATGAATCTGTGCAAGCTAAGGGTCCTAGGAAGTCTTACGCTGAACTTGCAAAAGAAAATTCTATCCTAAATGTTCAAATGGCAGAAATGTTATCAAAGGGGTGCTGCCCCCCTAAATCATCTCATAGTATTTCTTCTGTGGGTCAGTCTAATGACCTCATTAAGAAATCATATAGCAAGGTAGTGTCTGTTAACAAAGCTGCTGACAAATTGCATACTTGCAATTCTGATGCGTCAGCAACAAGCAAATCTGTGTCAACAACTCCTCCTGCTAATGATAGACATAACAATATTGAACTAATGCAAGCCAATGCTTCAACTTCTGCCAACGTATCTGATGGTTTTCAATTAGTTACTCGCAAAAAATATAAAAAAAGAGAACCTAAAGTTGGAACATTGGCCATGAGTAGCATTGAAATGGCCCCTGAGAGAATTAAAACTAAATCTCTATTTGTTTCGAGATTTAGTTCCAAAGTCAACACAAACAGTATAGAGGACTCCCTGAAGAATCAACTTCAGCTAAGATCTCTTGCTGTAACTAAACTAAAAACCAAATATCAATCATATTCTTCCTTTCACATCACTGTTGATGTGAGGGATTTCGATTCCATTAACAAACCTGAAGTTTGGCCTGCTGGTTGCCTAATTGCACCATTTTATGGTAAATTAAAGCCTGAGCAGCACTTTGCGCATTCTGCTAATTTGAACTCTGTTGATTCTCAGGGAAATGCCTCTTAGTCTTAGTCTTGCTCGCTCTCATTTTCAATGTTCAGTTCTATTAATCATCTCGAGATTTTCTACCAAAATGTTCGAGGACTTAACACTAAAGTTGATGAAATTTTTCAGAATATAGTGAGTAATAATGATCTCATTATCTGTCTCACTGAAACATGGTTATCTGAGTCAGTTATTAATTCTAATTTATTTCCAAATAACTATACTGTGTTTCGTGCAGATAGACTGTTTGCAGACACTAACAAAAAAAGAGGTGGTGGTGTCCTAACAGCGATTAGCAACCAGTTACCTTTTACTAAAAGACGTTTTGACTTAGAAATTATTAGTGAATGCGTTTGGGTTGAACTTAGAATGACTGATGGTTTTAATCTGTTATTAGGTAACCATTATTTCTCTCCTGATACAGATCATATTCACTTAAAATCTTATCTTAATTTTCTTGAAAAAAATCTCGACACTCATAATTTTAGAATAGTAATCCTTGGTGATTTTAATACTCCTGGTATGGACTGGACAACTGGTTCTAATCTTAATGATACTCATTATTACTCTAAAATTAAGGCTAAGGATTTATATTCCTCGTCCTGCCTTCTTGGATTAATTCAAATTAACTCTACCGTTACGAGTAAAAAGCTTCTTGATTTGGTTTTTACTAATGATAAAAACAGTACAGTTAAACTTGCCGATCACTCTCTAGTTTTAGAGGATACTTATCATCCATCTATCTCTATTTATATTGAAGTAAAATTATCGTTACCGGAACACTCTCTAATCAGTTCTTATTTAAATTATTCTCAAGGTGATTATCTGAATCTTTATTCTATTCTATACAATTATGATTGGACTAGCATATATCAGACTACTGATGTAAACACTGCTGCAAATTCCTTGTCTCAAATTATAAACAATGCTATATCCCTTTGTGTCCCTGTCACCTTTGTTAAAAAATCGCACTATCCTAAATGGTTTTCAAACGATTTACGTCAGCTTATTAAGAAAAAAAATAAAGCTCATAAAAATTACAAAAAATATAAAACTGATCATCATTATCAAATTTTTTCTAATTTTAGAAAACAAGTCAAAGCCATGATTAAATCCGATAAATTCAAATGGTTACAATCAATTGATGATAACCTAAAGCATGAACCAAATAAATTTTGGAAATATGTAGAAACTTTTCGAAAAACAAATAGTAATCCCACAGAACTAATAATAAATGGCGTTCACATCACAGATGAAAAAGAAATTGCAAATGCATTTGCTTGTCAATTTAAATCTGTTCAACAAAATTGTAACTCTAATTTCATTACTTATGATTCTAATATCACTGACTGTTTGTCCCTGCCTAATATTACATTCGATGATGTAAATAAAGCTATTAAAAAACTAAAGCCTAATAAATGTAAAGGTACTGATAGCATTCCTAATTTTATAATTAAGGGTTGCTCTAATATTCTCTTGCCTGTTTTAACTTTTTTATTCAATCTTAGCTTAAAAACAGGAATTTACCCGTCACTTTGGAAGGAAGCATCCATTATTCCAGTTTTCAAAAATGGTAATAAAAATAGTGTTACTAATTATAGACCCATTTCTATCCTAAACAATTTTTCTAAAATTTTTGAAAAAATTATTCACAAACACATTTCATTTTATGTCAAAAATAAGATCAATTCGGCCCAACATGGATTTTCAAGAGGGAAATCTACAACTACTAATTTAGTTTCCTATCTTAATCTCATAATGCCTATAGTTGAAAATCAAGGTCAAATTGACTCAATTTATTTTGATTTTAGCAAAGCATTTGATGTTGTTCCTCACAAAATTTTATTAAATAAATTAAGTAATTTTGGTCTCTCCACTAACTACGTTAATTGGTTTGAAAATTATTTAACAGATAGACAGTCTTGTGTTCGACTAGGTAATTCTCTCTCGGTTCCATTTAATAGTTTATGCGGTGTTCCTCAAGGGTCTACATTGGGACCTCTCTTATTTTTATTATTTATAAATGATATAAGAAAAAGAATAAGTTCTAGCTGCCTTTTATTTGCGGATGATCTCAAAATCTTTCGCAAAATTAATAGTTTGGTTGATTGTCAAATTCTTCAAAATGACATTAATTCAATTTCACAATGGTCTGTTGAAAATGGAATGAAAATTAATCAATCCAAAACTTCTGTTATTTCCTTTTCACGGAAAACTATCTCCCTAAAATTTAACTATTCTCTCAGTAATGTCGTAATTACTAGGACAGATTGTATTAGAGATCTTGGTGTCCTACTTGATTCAAAATTATATTTCCATGATCATGTGCAATATATTTATACCCATTCGTTAAGAATGCTTGGTCTAATTAGGTCTATAACTTATTCTTTTTCCACTCCTATGTGTTTATTAATTTTATACTATACGTTGGTTAGATCCAAGCTTGAATATGCATCTGTTGTATGGAACTCCATTACTTCCACTGACTCGGCTAAATTGGAGAATATTCAAAGAAAATTATTTTTACCAAATTCCGATTATAACTATGAGATTAAATGCAATTATTTCAATTGCGGTTGTTTGTTCACCAGACGTCAGGATCTTGATTATTTATTTTTTTGCAAAGTCATTAAGGGTGATATTGATTGTGAATCTTTCATAAGCAATATCAGTCTTCGTATTCCTGCTAATGGTTTAAGATTTCATAAATTGTTTTATAATAAGAATCCTAAATCTCTCTCTCCGGTCTGCAGATGCATTAAATATGCTAATTTGCATGGATTCAACTTGGATCCATTTAATGTGTAGAATATCTTTGAGTTTTTAACTCACTGATCTTATTTTAATAATTATTTGTCCATTTTATTTCTTGCATTTGGTCAATTGATTAATGTAGACTATTCCATTATTTCAATTATCTCATTATACTAATTTTGTAATTTTATAATTATTATTTGATCATTGATTATTTAGACCATTATATTGTTTGTATTTCATCTCATTGCCATTTTCTATCATTCATTCTCATCATCATTTGTTGTTTTGTTCTGTTTCGTATCGTGCAAAACTGTAATTGGCCTTGTGCTGTTGTTTTTGCACGTTAATATTCTAAATAAATAAATAAATAAATAAATTATTAGTATTATTATTATTATTATTACAATTTAATTTACTTACTTCAAATTTATTATTATTATTATTACAATATATGTAATTTACTTATTTTAAATTTATTATTATTATTATTATTATTATTATTATTGTATTCAACATTTAATTCTGTATTACTCTATATTATTACTGTATCACTTGTGCTGGGCTATGATTGGTCCATGGCGTTGACGAGCACACACACACAGACAAACAAACAAACAAACAAATAAATAAATAAATGAATGAATAAATAAATAAATAGAATAAATAAATAATAATAAAATTCAACCATATAATTACGATAGATTATTAAAAGAATTAAGTCTATACAACTGCCAACTATTCTCTGAATTCCAATAAAACTTACAAGGGCATGTTTATGCAACTTAAGCGTCCTTCAGAGGATGTAAATTAATATATCTCACTGCCAACTTACCTATTCGAAGGGGTGGCAACTGGTGGTTACGCCTTATGCAAGCACTTGACATTGTGGATTGTCACTCGCGATTTGTGTGATTTATGACCTTATTGTAATACCAGCACATAAATAAAAAATCGTCACTCGTACGATACACATGAGATGCATACGGCGATATGCTGATACCGATGCATATAAATTCATGCATTCGGAATTCCGTGACGTAGAGCCATAGCCTCGTGTGTACACGACTTGGTCCCACACGGACCGTCTCCCAACTACAGATGCTGGCTGCTCTCTCTCCCAAGGCTTGGACCTGGGCCAGCCTTACTGAGGAAAGCATTTCATTCGTGATTCAAGGTACTACAGCGTGTAGGCTTCTAGTACGCCAGGGATGGACAGACCAAGTTTGTGGCCTTGTCACAGAACTGACAAAAAGCATTGATTCCCCTTCTACAGTCGACGGGTTTTGAATGATGTCCAGAACCATTTGGTGGATTACGATAATTTGGTACTCATGAACAAAATGACGAAAGCATTTCCGACCACTATAAATATAACTCTAAATTTAACCAACAAATTCAGACTAAATACTTTACATATCTAATGATATGTAAACGAATACAATACGTTTATAGGCCTATGTAAGAAAAAAAGATTTGGAAATATTCAAATGCACGATTTCTCTTTTAAATTGAAATGATGATACTAAATATTTTCGGTCTTACTAATAAACCGTGTATAGTTTTTAATGCAGAGTTGAGACAGAAAATGTTACTTCGGAATATGTATGATAAGAACTATCTTGTGTTAAATTTTAATGTTAACATGTTTCGACCTATTTTCGGTCATCTTCGGAACTGGTCGTTGTTGGTCTTGGCGCCTCTTGTTTCTTGTGTGGGTGCGTTCGTAGTGTAGAGTCAAAGAGTGTATGTGTTTTTAAATTGAGTTGTGTGTTGAGAATATCGTTGGGGTGTGTTTTCATGTTTCTGTATTTTTCATATTGTTCTAGTGTGTTTAGTTTCTGGCTTTTTGGTTGGATGTGCAGTATTTCCATGTCTGTGTTGATGTCTCTGTGGGTGTGGTTAGCATTTATGATGTGTTCTGCATATGTGGAGATGTTTTGTAATTTTGTTATGGCTGTGATGTGTTCTTTGTAACTTGTTTGAAATGATCTGCCTGTCTGTCCTATGTAGAAGCTGTTGCAGGTGTTACATTTGAGTTTGTATACGCATGTGTGGTTGTATTTGTTTGTTTGTGTTGTTCGTGTGTTGAGATGTTTTTGTAGGGTGTTATTTATTCTGTATGCGATGTTGTAGTTCTTATCATACATATTCCGAAGTGATACAGCGTTAAAAATTTGTATAATCAAGATGTATATAGAAAATGTGACTAATAAACCATACATAAGCGATGCATGTATAAACAGTCTGTAACTATACAATGGGAATTGCTTTGCAGTAGTTATATACACGAAACCCCTTGTTTAAGCGTTATATATAGAGAAAAAATTACCGCCCCTCTAACAGCTGTTCGAATCGACCGTCATTTTATGATATGGTTGCCTTGTAACCACAGAAGAACAAACGAAAGAGCATAGAATGATTAGAATAATATTGCTGTAGCTGTACTCTTTGACCAAAATATAGCGTATTAATCGATCAGAGCCAGTTGTACTATCGATACTTGACACGGTACACTAGAGCGCTCTACCGGATGTAATAGAGAACCTCAGATATTCTATTACCTTTCGTAATGAAGTAATGAAACTTTGACGTAGCTGTGTAACAGTTATGCTGTCATACACGACGTATGTAGTGATTATTAGTAAGGAATTTACACACGACTTAAAAACGAGCTACTCATTCTATAAGTACAAGACAGTTAAACGTCTGTATATAGAGTTTTTATTAGTAAGACCGTTAGGGTCTTACTAATAAACCGTGTATAGTTTTTAATGCAGAGTTGAGACAGAAAACGTTACTAATAAACCATACATAAGCGATGCATGTATAAACAGTCTCTAACTATACATAGGAATTGCTTTGCAGTACCGTAATTATATAATACGAAACCCCTTGTTTAAGCGTTGTATATGGAGAAAAAATGGCCGTTCCTCTAACAGCTGTTCGCATCGACTGTCATTTTATGATGATGGTTGCCTTGTAACCACAGAAGAACAAACCAAAGAGCACAGAATAATTAGAATAACATTGCTATAGCTTGTACTCTTTGACCAAAATATAGCGTGTTAATCGATCAGAGCCAGTTGTACTATCGATACTTGACACGGCACACTAGAGCGCTCTACCGGATGTAATAGAGAACCTCAGATATTCTATTACCTTTCGTAATGAAGTAATGAAACTTTGACGTAGCTGTGTAACAGTTATGCTGTCATACACGACGTATGTAGTGATTATTAGTAAGGAATTTACACACGACTTAAAAACGAGCTACTCATTCTATAAGTACAAGACAGTTAAACGTCTGTATATAGAGTTTTTATTAGTAAGACCGTTAGGGTCTTACTAATAAACCGTGTATAGTTTTTAATGCAGAGTTGAGACAGAAAACGTTACTAATAAACCATACATAAGCGATGCATGTATAAACAGTCTCTAACTATACATAGGAATTGCTTTGCAGTACCGTAATTATATAATACGAAACCCCTTGTTTAAGCGTTGTATATGGAGAAAAAATGGCCGTCCCTCTAACAGCTGTTCGCATCGACTGTCATTTTATGATGATGGTTGCCTTGTAACCACAGAAGAACAAACCAAAGAGCACAGAATAATTAGAATAACATTGCTATAGCTTGTACTCTTTGACCAAAATATAGCGTGTTAATCGATCAGAGCCAGTTGTACTATCGATACTTGACACGGCACACTAGAGCACTCTACCGGATGCAGTAGAGAACCTCAGATATTCTATTACCTTTCATAATGAAGTAATGACGAAACTATGACGTAGCTGTGTAACAGTTATACTGTTATACATAACGTATGTAGTGATTATAGTAAGGAATTTACACAACACTTATAAACGAGCTACTCATTCTATAAGTACAAGACAGTTAAACGTCTGTATATAGAGTTTTTATTAGTAAGACCGTTAAACAAAACAATTTCTTCTTGTAGTCTTAGCAGATTACGGAAACTTTAGTTGTGAATAAAAATTCTTAGATCAGTACTTTCTTTCAAAATATATTCCTATAAACAATCAGATTAAATACCTTATCCTTTTATTTAGGTTAATTGGTTATTTTACGACGCTTTATCAACTCCTAGCGTCTGAATGAGATGAAGACGTAATGCTAGCGAAATGAGTCCAGGGTAAGAACAGAAAGTTACCCAGCATTTGCTCTTAATGCGTTGAAGGAAAACCCCGGAAGAAACCTCAACCAGGTAACTTGTCCCAACCGGGATTTGAATCCGAGCCCGCTCGTTTCACGGTCACTCATGATAACCGTTACTCCTCAGCGGTGGACATTTTTATTCAGGTTTTATAATATCATTGTATGTAAAAATTAAAGGATTCATAACATTTTAAATGTATAAAAGTATATAACATAATTTAAGTGAAATTGACTATAGCCTATTGATCTCATACTAGAAACTAAAACAAATCTAATTTCTCATGTGAATATACAGGAAAATCATTGTGTAATTAACTTAGCTTAAACCAGGACGAATAGAAGGAATAGTGTACGCACTCAGCTAGTTTACACGGGTCCGCCGCAACGCGGCGCTTCTATCGCTAGGCTCCTGACTTGGAGGAAGTTCACAGTTCTTGTTACGCTAAACGTACCTAGTCCTTTTTAAAAGCAAATTTCTACCATTTAACCCGTCTATTCGTAACTTCAGGAATACCTGCATAGTCCCTTATTCATAATTAATAGCCTTCTCTTAGTTAATACTATTATGAACGTTCGTAACAGAAAATACAATGGGATCTGAAACGCTATGAAAGTGATAAGTTCAGTATTTAACAAGTTGCGAATTCAGGGAGAGAAAACTCTACAAAATGTTAAATAAAACCAGAGTTGAAAGATATTTTACGTGCTTATAAATTAATTAAATTACTCACCATATGAATGATTAGTTGCCTCCTACCTTCGAGAGTTTGCGAGATGACTTGGCGGATTTACGAGCTTGTAATTCTCTTCGGATTTCCTTTGTCCTGAAGAAGAATCGGCACTTTAAGTAGTGGTAAACCAATTTAGGAATAATATCCATGATGTGTTCTCTGCAACAACCTGCTCCCGAAGACTGGATCGTAAGAGCGTCAATAGTGTCAAGACAGTCATAGAAGATATCACCCCACATTGCACTCGCTGAGCTAATCTTTTCTTTAATTTTCATTTCTGTTTGAAGAAGTAGGTCGTACACAGCTTGGGAAGGATGGGTTAAAAAACTGACGTTCCTACCGGATCCGTAGTCCTTGATTTGGGTGAGAGCTGCACAATGTTTAGACACATTACTTTTCTGTCGAAGGGAATGGACACAGAGGGTACACGCAATAAACTTAGAGGAATGATTTACGACATAACCTGCCACATGATACACTAAAAATCTATCAATCAACACGGCAGAAGCGGTATTTACCAACTCGGGCACAGCACTTTCCCAGCCTTGACCATGCATTTCTTCACAAAGAACAATTTTTTCTTTTATACAAGTTTCTACAGACTTCTTAACTGCATTGCTACGTAATAATGTTTTTCGTCACTATTTCTACCGTATCCCGATCTACAACCCGGAGCAAAACAGTACGGCATTTTTGCAATTATGGTATTTTGTAAACCACCACACAATATTCTTTTGTCACTGGTTAATTCAAAGCACAACAAATTGAAGACTTCTACACAAACCCAAACAACAAAGCATACTAACAACCCCTAACAACTTTCACCATTAAACGCGCGAGAAATTGTTTTTTAGAGGTGTCTGACCTCAGAAAACGATGGACTTTAGCGATCGAAGCGCCACTAGTTCTCAGGTCCGCCACCGACAATGAGAGAACATAGGAGTGCGTACACTATTCCTTCTATTCGTCGTGCTTAAACTACAAAGTGCGCTAGATCTCTGCACTCTTTGTTCACAAATTTCGTTATAGGCTATACTGTCTGAGGAGGGAAATCAGATGTGCATGTGTCAATTCAGAGTGATAGCCGCTATTATTGAAGTTCATTTTAGAGAATGTGTGCTGACATACGTATGTATAACCAAACACAGAACTCATACGTGCTTTGTGATTGTTTTGAATACAGAAGTATTCATTTCCCATTGTTCAAAAACTGGTATTTTCCGAACGACATTGCGATGAATTCCACCACTATGCTTGTGACGTATGCCACAACTGGGCTCAGTTTCCTATCCCTGCACAAGAGTAATCTGTTGTATACATCATACGAATTCGATATCCGGCAAGGATGTGATCAATTACAGTTTTTTCACATAAATAGATGTTTGTGTATTGTCCTTTTTATCCTATATTAGCCGCCTTGGTAGCTCAGTTAGCACAACTTACTTATAAATACTATAAACATAGGACGTAATGAACAGCATAGATAAAAGTTTAAACATGTAAATATAAAATATTTATATATTACACATATAGAAGATAAAATAAAATAATGGTGGTGATAAGTTACACCATTTCAATCTATAAATATTTACAAGGCGCGAGATAGCATCGCGATAAAGATCTTTCGCTGGAAGCCGGAAGATTGCGGGTTCAATTACCGATGGAATTCTATTAATTTCATCCTTTCGGCCCGAGATTTACCATTTTGTGAGTATTGTTCTGAATTTATTGTTACAGCTTCGTCATTAAGAGATTAAAAAACTGATACGGACAAAACTATTCCACACCATACAATCACAGTCTAGTATATAAAGTCACGAAGATCAATACGTAGTAAATATGCATCCACAGATAGTTGCTAACCACTAGGATCGCTAAAATCGCCTCATTACAGACAATGCGAAATAGAACCGGCACAGTCTATTGTTCCTAGCACCCTCACAACTCAAGCTTCGTGACTGTATATACTAGACTGTGATATAACTATGTTTTCAAAATTTAACGGTCTTTCCTGGAGTAACGTAGAGCATATAAACTATTTGCTAGGATCTCAGAGACCCAGAGCGAGCTCTGCCGGATTAAGGCAGAAACTGGGTTTTTACTAACAAAAGGCTCGGACATAATAAACAAAAATGCAATGAAAATATAGAAGGAATGAATAAAAAAAGAATCCATAAAATAATTAAATATAAAGCTTTAAAGAAAATAATTTGAAGTGGACAATGAAAGAAATGGTTTACAGTAAAAAACAGATATCACAACGATCCAGTAGCTCTATAGTAAAGAAGAATTTGGATTAATCATTCGTATTAGTAACGACGTATCAAAGTTTTATCACCCCTGTTCTTCATCAAGGGGGCGTGTCTGATTAAGCTCACTCAGGCAAAATATGAGTCACATAGGAGAAGACATACTTCAGGTACCAAATAAATAAACATTACATAACTGCTTTTAACGACTGGGAATAACATTTGTAATCGAAATTACTGAACTTTAATTTTTAAACTCAATATGTGAACATATGAGTCGCTGTCACTAATACTATTTACTTATCCGAACAAGAAACTCGTTATACACTCCTAAAGCATTCGGAAATCGCGTAACTAATAGAGCTGGAAAAAAATTCATTTTTCAATGTATTACAATACAATAGTCTTCTTTGCACGATCGTGTCTTTTTTGTATTTACAGCTATTGTTGTCAGGCCTTGAAAGTTAGAATTCTAATACACAAACTTGTTGCTAGGGAAAAACCATGCTCCATAACATAAAACTGTACTGAAATAGATCCATTACAGTGCACTTATTGTTATTTAGTTACCATTACAGTGCAGTTTTGCGAAGAGTTTGGAATAATATTGCTCTAAATGTTCAATGCAAAATATATTGTATTTGCAATTTTAAAAATATGATCTTGCAAAAAATGTTGTACAATAAAATACTCGCTCTGCTCATTTTTCAAAATTTTTCTCGATTTTGCAAAAATCACTTCCCAACCTTGTATCGTAATATACTATTTTCAGATGCTTAAGAAAGAATAATTTCGATTAAATTGGAAGTAATGAAACGACTTAATCAGTAATCTTTTTTCATGCTATGATGTACAGTCTTACACAGCTGTCACAAAAACTGTTTTCCAATATCTGTATTAGATGCGGTTCTACACGAGTTACAACTATGAATTTCTTGGCTGGAATAACGATCTATGTCACTAGTCACTTCTATCGTATCCAGTTGTTTACATCGTATCGGGAGTTACTGCATATTGGGTACTTGAACTCTGTGTATCAGGTTTTGGTTGATCTATTACGTATAATAGATGACTGCAAGACAGTGACGATTTCTAAGGTAGATATTGACCGGCTAAATAAATCTAAAAAAGAAAAAGAATCCCGACAAATTAATATTAATAAATTTATTAATAAGATGTGTCACAAAAGTCGCTGAGAGATAGTGGTCTTGAGTATGCAACAAAGAAGATGAAATATCCCCCAAGTAATGTAAGTTCCTGTCTGTTATTTTTGCAGTATTTTATTAGCTGTATTTTAATTTACACTTTACCTAGTATTAGTTGGTTTATGTAGTGTTTTGCCACTATAGTTTATCTTAGAATTTTATCAAGGTATTTCGTTTCAGGAACAGATTTGTGGAAATTCTTGTAAGGAGATGTGCTCACAGCTTGCTCTTGATGTCAGCAAGAAGCTGTTTAAAATGTATTACTCTCTTACAATCAGCATTTAAAAACTGTGATTGTTATTGTTTTCATTATTAATAAAATCTATACGTCTTAACAGAGAAGCCATCTGTTAGAATGGATACTGAATATTCGGAACAGGGGTTCAAATTCCATTCCCCAACAATTTCTCAACTGTAATATTTAATTTTCTTTATTCATTTGTTATTGTCACGATTTTAATTAATTTTATGCTCGACCATGCCGAAATGAGTAATTATACACCTGGTAGCAGTCCTTTAATGCATGTCATTAAAGTACACTTACTCATTAAAGTACAGGTGTTTCCAGCCAATGACAACTCAGATTACAGGTGTTCAGCCAATGATAAGTCAGCTTTGTACCGTTATAAATCGTAAGTATCGATTATTCTCGGATATGCAATCGAAAGAGAATTAGCGAAAAATCACGGAGGCTGGAAATCCAATACTGTCGCAGAAGGTTATGTTCTGTTACTATAATAATTAGCGTTAATTGTAAATAATATTCAAATAAATTCAATTTGTCATCCCGTTTTTCAATGTCTAATTTAATTTCAATGTTATCTCTGTAGGTTCTTATGGCCTAGCAAGGTCAATGTGAACATCTGTAAAAGGTAAAAGGTAAAGGTATCCCCGTAACATGCCATGAAGGCACTTGGGGGGCATGGAGGTAGAGCCCCATGCTTTCCATGACCTCGGCACTAGAATGAGGTGGTATGGTCGGCACCACGCTCTGACCACCTTTTACCCCCGGGAAAGACCCGGTACTCAATTTTATAGGAGGCTGAGTGAACCTCGGGGCCGTTCTGGAAGTTTGGCAACGAGAAAAAATCCTGTCACCACCTGGGATCGAACCCCGTACCTTCCAGTCCGTAGCCAGCTGCTCTACCAATGTGAACATCTGTTCCTCGGAAAAAATCAATACTTTCGCGTCTGCGCACATCTCACAACATATGGGACATTGGTCAAGGTGAGATACAAAGAAAATTAATAATATCAAGTTAGAAATATGGTCGAGCATAAAAAGGCGTATGAAACTCGCCTATAATGGTAATTAAGAAGCTCGTATGAAAATTATGAAACTCGCTTGCGCTCGTTTCATAAATATCCATACTCGCTTCTTAATTACCTTCATTATAGGCTCGTTGCATAATGTACTATAATGGTGGCCCTACACCTCAATACAGCAGTTATTTTCTAATAATAGTGTTATTATTTGATCGATATTATATGTTTATTCATAACATGACATTGAGTGTAACTTTAATAAATTACATGGTGTTAATTTATATTAATGTATAGCATTTAAAATAAATGTCATAATCATTTGTTCACATAATTTAACCTTTTCATTGGTTTTGTATAAGTTATGTCATAATATTCTGATTGTATAAAACTGTTTATTGTCTGTATTCCCCAGCAGCATTTCTGTGGAATTAAAATGTTACAAACTTCTATGATGTGTAATATGACTTTCAATAACAAGCAATCATATACTTCGCTTAGTGTACAATAGTAATATACGTTAAAAGAGCGGTATGTTGACGTTTTCATGGTCGAGGAAAAGATTGAAAAAGCGAAACGTAGTTGAGCTTTTTTAATTTCCGAGAACATGAAAACAAACATATCCCTCGTGTATCGTACATTATTTTGTGCGAAGATCGTTTATTACATACCTGAAAGACGAATTTCTAATTAGTTGCAATGAAATCTCCATGTTGGTTTCTGTTTAATGACGGCAACTTCGGAAAACCAAAATATCTTTCTTCAACATTGTTGCTATAAAATGTTTTCTGTGTTTACTATACTCCAGCAGGCCGTGATATACGTCCGTCTTTTTTTCCCCCAGTCTATAAATGCGAACTTAAAACAAACGGTAAGGTTACGTAATGATTTATTTTTCATTTTAATATTTTAACAATATTATTTATATAACATATTGCAGTAATAACATCCGCATCTGGAATCTTATTGATTTTTTCACGGCTTCCTTAATGTTACTTGTATCAGGAATGCAATAAGTTTCGTGGAGTAGTAGACTTTACTTAATTTTTGCAAATATTTAAAAACAATAATTAACATTGCAATTTAGGTGAAATTGCAGTGGTGAGTTTCCAATTTATAATTATTACTATGTTAAACGTCTCTAAAAGTAATATGTTAAGAACCTAAAGCAGTAAAATGAATGTCGCGCTTAAGCGGTAAGAAGAGGGAAATTGTTATGTGTGTTACGTTGGGAATACTGAATGTGGTATTTCACACTTACCGCGTATTGGTTCTGTGCGGAAAACGAGCAAATACGCACGATCTCGCACAAAACATATTGATGGAATAACGGTCTATGTTGTCCGTCCGATAGTAAATTTGTGAGCTGAATTACGATGTAACATTTTTGTTCCTCCTGCACAGTTAGCAGATTGTAACATAGACCGTTATTCGGCCCAAAGCTTTAATTATATTCTTGGTGTACGTCCGCTTTTTCGGAAATTGTGATCCACTGTAAATAATTTTTGCAAGTATTTTTCCATGTTCAAATCAAATTATAAATAACTATGCGTCTTGCATCAACATATTCATTTTAGGCTGTAGAATGTGGAAGAACTCGATTTTGCTTGACTCCCACGCAAGCATTACAGCCCCGTCAGCTCTCTTTCTCTCTCCAGCATCACGGAGGCAGATAAAAATGCGATATACATCACTAATGCTATTACGTCAGTGTCGGAGGCGTAACCCGTTTGACATGCAGTGCCTCAATTTATATTCAAAATGCACTCTTCAAGGTCAATATTGAGACGGGACAATAACTTTCAACTGTCGTGCAATGACAGAGACGTTGTCTTTTATTCTGTTAGTAAAACGACAAAACAAACTAAACTACCCAAAAAGAGTTGCTTCTGCAGGGGCGGCCAGTCCTTATGTGCTACAGTGCTACAGTGCTACAGCACAATGATAATTTTTTCTCAAATTAATGTATTTGTAATACCACAGTATTTGATCTGTCATTTGACAATTTCCCGTGGTTACGTTCATGACGCGTTATAGTGTGTTTAGTCTTCGCTCTTAGCTCTTTGGTGCCTCAGCGCGTTCGTTGTGCTACTCAGAACTCCACACGAGAATGTAGACATGTGCATGTGCGAAGCTGCTCTGATTGGCTATTTTTACGAATAGCGGGAAAGTCCTGTAGTCAGCTTCAGCACGACACAGGTTGGAGATTGCAAAAGTAAAGCGTAACGAAAGATTGCTTGTTTGTGGAAGAACTCGGAACTATTTACAATGTATTTGGTAATTCAAGTGTCCGACTGCTGCTGCCATCTACCTGTTGAGGTTTTTTTCATTGGGTTATTTTACGACGCTGTATTAACATCTAGGTTACTTAGCGTCTGAATGATATCAAGGTGATAATGCCGGTGAAATGAGTCCGGGATCCAGCACCGAAAGTTACCCAGCATTTGCTCGTATTGGATTGAGGGAAAACCCCGGAAAAAACCTCAACCAGGTAACTTGCCCTGACCGGGATTCGAACCCGGGCCACCTGGTTTCGCAGCCAGACGCGCTGACCGTTACCCCACAGGTGTGGACATCTACCTGTTGAAGTTATACTATATTATACTGAACAAAATAGTGTTACAGACACAACTTGGAGTTCTATACGGAAGACCCGACGTCCGAAATGTAGATGGCTGTCTTAATTAAGGATATGCTAATTTTAAATAATCTTTTATTTATAAGTATAATTTTAAAGTTATCTTATACGATTTTATTTTATAACTGATATAATCAATTATGCTTAATTATTACATTTTATTTTCATAACAATATTCATATTTAATTAAATATATGTATTTGCTATTAATTTCCGGATTCTCGTGGTCATCCTTAATTAAGGCCGGTCGATTTATTTCTCTCTTTCTATCAATTGTTACAATATATAGTCTCAAAAAATTTACAGGATCCATTCTGTGAAGTAACGAAGTTGTTAAATATTTTGGTTACAACACCAATGACCACTACTGAGCCAGGAAGATGTTTTTCTTGCTGGAAACGGATAAAAACGTTTTTAAGGAACACTATGTCCCAGGATCGTCTCACTGCTCTTGCAGTACTGTCAATAGAAAAGAGTATGATGTCCAAGATGGAGGGGCTTAACACTAGGGTAATTGACAAGTTCTGCAGCAGGAAGGAACGTCGTATGGACTTCATATTTCGTCACTAGGCTAGTCTCAAATCAAGATAAATACATATAAGTGTATATAGTAGGCAGATATAGAGATTGTAGCACACTCATTATTTTGACCACCAGCCGCTACTGCACTTCTGGTGTTTTAATAAAGTTCTTCCAGATTTTGTAGATCTGCCTCTTTGTGGTATCCTCTGCGTAGTGGCAAATGGTTCTAAATTTAGGGAAATTTACATGATCCTAATATTTTACCTGTTTCGTCTTTAGGAGAATTTATATGAACAAAATGTTAAAGTCTTTTGAATTAGGGGAACTTACGTTACCCCTTTCTTTTACCCGCCGCTCCTATAAATTCGTATTTCTCAGCTTTACTGATCTTCAGAAGAAAATTATAAACACAATATATTCATTCGGCTGGATTTTAATCTCGAATCCAACGAAGGGCATGTTATTTACTGAAACCTCGAGGGCGATGGTTTTGGTAGTATTCATAATACCTACGTCATAATAAAGTAAGAAAATATCATATGACATTGTTTTTTGTTAAGGGAGGAGACCGATGAAATTCTGGTCATACGAGTATTTAGTAAAAAATCGCATTTTCGATTATTGTGATTTTCTACTGACTGACCTCAATGTCAACCAGTAGCAAAAATTACAACGTGTTCATAATTCTTGTGTTCGCTTCGTCTGCGATGTCCGTCGCGCTGACCACATTACCCCATCCTTCCAAAATCTAAACTGGCTACTGAAACAGGGGCGTACGCAAGGGGGTTACCGGGACTGAACCCTTCCCCTTGAACTTTAATAACAAATACCAAAAATCGTTTTCCCTTCTCTAATTTTCACTGTCAGAGTCACAAAATCTACATCGACATACGGCATAGTCCTCCAACCCCTCATTCAATTCATCATGCCAGTTTCATTCTTCATCTCGGTGGGTTTCATGTTCTATTATTATGTTTAATTACATAGGCTATATTTCAATATACACCGTGTTTCATAAACTCCCTCTTGACCAAATTCTGCGTATGCCAGTGCAGTGGTATGAAACACTGGTGTGAAACAATGTGCATTACTTACTTACTTACTGGCTTTTAAGGAATCCGGAGGTTCATTGCCGCCCTCACATAAGCCCGCCATTGGTTCCTATCCTGAGCAAGATTAATCCAGTCCCTACCATCATATCCCACCTCCCTCAAATCCATTTTAATATTATCTTCCCATCTACGTCTCGGCCTCCCCAAAAGGTCTTTTCCCCTCTGGCCTCCCAATTAACACTCTATATGCACATCTACATATGGAGTTAATCTTCTCAAAAGAATATTGGACAAAATTTTGTACGACGTCAACAAAAGTGCTATTCCTCGAAAGTTACCACAGTTAGTCTTGTCCTCCTTCTTAAAGATAGGTACGATTATGGACTCCTTCCATTGTTCTGGTACAATTTCCTTTTCCCAAATAACAAGTACAAGTTTATAAATTTCGTTAGATAATGCGCTTCCACCCTCTTGTATTAATTCTGCTGAAATTTGAACGATACCTGGAGACTTATAATTTTTCAGATTTTCTATCGCAATTTCGACTTCAGAAAGTGTGGGTTCGGGTATAAATAGCTCAGCAGTTTGTATTTCAGTTTCGTCCCGATCATTTCTATTTGGCCTATGTATATTTAGTAGTTGTCCAAAATAGTTTTTCCATCTGTTCAGGATTGAATGAGCGTCTGCAAGCAAGTCACCATTTTCATCCTTGATCACGTTTACCTTGCCCGATATCCATTCATGAATTTCTTTATACCCTTATATAAATCTCTAATGTTTTTATTTTTACTATTTGTTTCTACCTCATTCAGTTTTTCCTTCAAATAATCTCTCTTTTTATTCCTAAGCGTACGATTTGCTTCCCGTCTTTTATTGAAATAATGATCTCTATTCTCCACAATTGGATCCTGTAAGAATTTCAATTTTGCCTGTTTCCTTCTTTCTACTGCCATGCAACAATCTTCATCAAACCACGGTTTCTTTTTCTTAGTTTCATAATAACCTATTCTCTGTTCAGCTGCAATTTTGATATTATCTCGGATATTTTCCCACATGCTATTAACATCTAACTCTTCCTCAACTTCGTCGGAACTTGCTAATACGGCAAACCTATTTCAAATATCGACCTGATAATGTTGCTTAGTTTCCTCGTCCTTTAATTTCGGAATATTGATTCTTCTAATATTAAATTGTTGCTCTACTCGCTTGACTACTGATAGTCTTTTTCTTAGTTCTCCAACTACTAATTAATGGTCAGAATTACAGTCTGCCCCCTGAAGGTTCGAATGTCACTATACTAGTGTGTCTTCTTTTATCTATCAAGATGTGATCTATCTGGTTATGTGTCAATCCATCTGGAGAAGTCCAAGTATATTTATGTATATCCTTATGGGGGAATGTTGTACTTTTAACAATTAAATTTTTTGATGTGGCAAAGTTGACTAACCTAACTCCATTGTCAGTACTAGATATGTGTAGGCTCTCTTTTCCAATAGTCGGTTTAAAAATATCCTCCCGTCCTACTTTAGCATTGAAAACCCCCAATAAAATTTTCATGTGATATCTAAGTAACTGATCAAAAGTCTGTTCCAATTCCTCATGGAAACTATCCTTTATATGGTCGTCTTTCAAATAATAATAATAATAATAATAATAATAATAATAATAATAATAATAATAATAATACACAACATTTAAAATACCGATAATATGAATTGTAAACAATTTTAATAATAATCCCCCTTTGACAAAAATCTGCGTACGCCACTGGTATGAAACAATGTGTATATACTCAGTAATTACCTATGGGAGTGGTGGAGAAGGTCCCCTTGCCGCTTGTCCTGGCAGAAGGGATCTGCAGCACGTACAGGATCAGTCCGTCTGGGGAAGTGGTGGGCAGCTGCCGTCTGGAGAGACGCGCTTGGACGCCGGCCAGGTAAGCGATCCTGGTGGCGAAGTTAGGCTGCCTGTCAGCGACAGATTTGACCGCCTCGTCCAGTAGGCTAGGGGTGGCGAACTGAGCTATCACCGACAAGGCGTCCAGCGCCGCCAGACGCACCCGGCGCCTGGGATCCGCCACAGCTGCCGCCACCCGCGCCGTCATCTGGTCCCAGTGGAACTCCGTGCTGGGGAACGTCAGCGTCGCGTATATCAGGAACAGCAACGAATTCTCCCGCATCTAAAACAAAGCGGTAACATGTTTTAATTGCAGCGAAATATACTGTCTTGCTATCTTCCATCAAGAATACATAAGATGCAAGGATAACCAATTAAAGTGAAATACACCAGTGATGCATGTCTATTGAAATGGTAGTGAAATATTTCTACAGCAGGCAGATCAACTAAAAAGGCTGCCATAACTTTAAGGAAATCAGGATAGGTTAGAAAAATTTGTAGTTTTGTCATCCATTCAAACTGATTGAACCAATTAAAATGACAGCTAAAGCTTTTAATCAAACAAGCAAAGACAACTGAAATGGTAATCAGACCCTTAAGTAGAACATGTCAGTTACATTTTTGGCAAAGTCTTCAACAAAACAGGGTACGTCCGTTCAATGATGGCCAAATCCCTCAACCAAGCCAAACTACGTGGGCTTTCAGCCTAATTTTCTAATTAACCTTGCACTTAATTAAAAAACACGTAATAGGTTTTGTTTATTTCAATGTATTCTATAACTCCCTTCAATCTGCACAGTTGTATCACTGCCACCCTGTATTTTAATCTGCATTTCTTAGTAAATAGAAATAGATATAAAGTACCTTTATTAGAATTGAGTTATTTTATCATAAGGATCCACCTGTTTATAATAGCATAATGAAATGGCACAAGAAATTCGAAGTGAAGGGATTTCATTCTACACCTATATGGCGCCCCAACACATTTTTACAGTGAAGTTTGTGAATATCTGAACTAGGAATTGCCGCGTCGTTGGATTCGCCGAGTCTCGAAATATGATCAGTCACTCACACTCTGACCACCGAAGTTACCCGACTTGATCCAATGTATATCTGAAAGAGGAATTGTAGTCTGGTTGGACTGGCCGAGTCTCGAGACATGATCAGTCACTCACATGCTGGCCAAACAAGTCACCCGACTTCACCCATGTGACTTCTTCCTATAGGGTTACGTGAATATCTGAACGAGAAATTTCCGCGTCGTTGGATTGGCCGAGTCTCAGGACATGATCAGTTACTCACACGCTGGCCACCGAGTTCGCCCGATTCGTGATTTCTGCTTGTAGAGTTATGTGAATATCTGAACGAGGAATTGCCGCGTCGTTGGATTGGCCGACTCTCAGGACATGATCAATCACACGCTGGCCACCGAGTTCACTCGACTTGACCCCATGTGACTTCTTCCTGTAGGGATACATAAAGGACAGGGGCTTCGTACTACCAATGCCACAGGACCTTCAGGGTCTGCGACACCGTATCACCGTCATCGCCACAGTAACCCGATATTCTGGGTCGAGTATGGGCGATAGATGTGTGCCGAGTCACCAATGGAGGACACATTGAACATATGTAAGACGAAAAATAAAAATTTGGTGAATGTATCTTTCATGCGGTGAAATCTGAGCATGTTTCAATGTTGTGTTGCGAAAATATAGCTGAATATAATGTTTCACGGACTTTGTAAACACTCTGTATATACTCAAACCAACTTAACATACCCTGTAATAATATAGTCGATATAATACAATATTATACTACAGCACAATATAATGTAGTATTTATTTTGTCAGTTTTTGTTGAAAAATTTAATTCTGAATGACATTCTAGAAATATTATGCAGGTGATAATGCTAAAAGCTTTGAGTTTCAATAACAACACAAATATATTATAACTAAGTATCCGTCACGGTCTGCATGTACATAAAACGCTACATTGGATAATAACATTAAAGTGATATGAAACGCAAATTATTGAAAGATACTCAGTTCGATATTGGAAGATCTTGTTTATTCTAGTGTCGGGTATGTTGAGACCGATGAGATATTATAAAACGCCGAAGAAGTAATTCTTCAGCTGCACCTGCTCCCACGGTAGATGTTGACAGGAGCGTCAGATCGTCACGTGAAACGTTTTCGGTTCTTTATGAATGTCATCGCATCGCGTGTTGCAAATCGCACACCTCGGGTAAAGCGTAGGACGGAAACAATGTCAGTCATTCCTATTGAGACGTGGTGAAAGCGCTTCGCAATCCCAAGGATAATACGCTATTTAAGATCCGGTTTAGTTAGCATACAAAGCAACGCGAGGCGAATTAGTGAATTTTGTCAACAAAGAAATAAACAAAAATGGTAGGCTACCTACGTGAAAACCTCCACGAAATCAACAATGCGTTAAAAGTAATGAATATCACATTGCAAACGACGAATAGAGGATAAACTGTAATAATAAAAGAGAAAGAAGGGTGATATGGAGGGGGGGAAGGTCAGAAGATCTATTCCGTGTAGAAAAAGAAGATAATGATGCAATGGATAATGAAAACGACCATCCTAATAAATTATAATGATGATGATGATAATAATAATAATAATAATAATAATAATAATGGCTTTATTTAACCCGGCAGAGTTAAGACCGTAAGGATTAAAAATAGCTTACACAGTTGAACATAAAACTGGATCGGAATTAAGTAATTACATACTGATACAATTTAGGTACATAATGAGATCAAAAGAGGTAGTTACATAAAAATTTACCTCATAAAATAAAAATAAACATAGTGAAATACATATTAATGTTGTTAGAATCAAATACGAATCACATAAAAACAGAAGCCGATAATTCAATAAAAAAATGTACACAGTAAAAATAAAAATAAACGCATTAGTATATATATATATATATATATATATATATATTTTTGTATTAGATTACAATTAAGTAGGGTTTACATAATTAAACCAGAAACCGACAATTGAATAAAATATACACAAAAAATAGATTGATAATAAAAAAACAACACAGTGTGATACATATTGGCGTTAAGTGATAAATAAACACGATTTAGATAATAAAAATAAGAAACAAAAAAAAATAAATAAAAATAAATACAGTGGAACAGATTCCATTAAATATTTTCAACGCGTTAGGTCTGGCAACTCATAAGATATTTTTCTAATTTATATTTAAAGGAAATTAAAGTTCGGCAGCCCTTGACTTCAGGAGGCAGAGAATTCCAGTGACGAGAAGTAGCAACAGTGAAAGATGTTTAAGGTCGTTAAATGTAAAAACGATGAAGATTATATTTATGATGATGAACGTAAATACGCAAAAAAAGAAGAAAATGTATTGATAAAGATCATGAGGGTTATCTAAAACAAAATGAAAATCACGAAAAAAACAGTAAGACTATGGAACTGTGAAATTCCTCACCTCTACAATTTTTATAAAAATTTAATCTGAAACTTCGACCACATATTTCTTATAATGTGGACATGCAATACACAGACTTTCACTTTCATATTCCAATTTGTTTACTTATAATTAATTTCTGTTGTTTTTTAAATACTCAATTATAATTGAATCAGGAATTTGCAAAAGGGACCAAGTCCATATTTTTTGCAAATTCAGTTTATATCCGTTTCTGGCTCTCCATACACTCTTCTTGGATTTCAGCATTAAAAGGAACCAAGTTCTACAGAATGTACACATTTAAATTGTGTATCGACATGTTTGGACTGTTATATATCGAGATCCATACAGAAAGGTTTTGTGTTGTTTTCTTAAAATTTACTTTTTCGGACTTGGTTCCTTTTGCAAATTCCTGATTCAATTGTCCGAATTTTCAAAGTCTACACAATTTTTCTTTAAATTTATATTTAATTTATTCCTGATAGATCTACGTGGAATATGACACATGATTTTCATATTTTTAAATTAATTTTTGAGAAAAAAATATTTACCTCTTTAGCTGTTAATTTTTTAAAATCTTATCACATCCACAACACATGATGATTTGAATACTTTCATTAGCAGAAGAAAACACATGTGTCAGCTTACTTCACATGCTTTTGTGGACTTCTGTGTAAAATTTCACTGAGATTGGAGAAAAACTGCATTCATTAGAGCATTTTGAATGTTACAAAATGTTGAAAATTGGAAAATCGAGAAAACTAGTATCAAAGTACAGCATTCATATTATATATACCAGGCCTGCACAAACAGCGCTCAACGAGCGCGCGCTCTCCTTCGGAGCGGGAGAGCGGTGTTTACCGCTCGCCGAATCGGACAGGAAGATACGTCAGAATGACATAGACTTGCTCTAGGTAGAGGAGAGGGAAACGACCACTCAGTTATCTAGTGGAGTGCAGTGTGTAGGCCTATTCTCAGTAACTGTTTCACGTTGCTTACCTACTGCTACAGTACAGTATGGAGGAATCTAAAAGACGGAACATAACCTTTAACATTTAACGATTTACAGCTCGAACTTATTATCTTCAATGTGACCTAAGGGCTAAAGATCGTTTGAATAATACTGCTAGCCTGGTTGAGTTTTACAAGACTAAATATTAGCAATAATATCCACGACTACATAGGCTGGCTGTGAAAATGATTGCTATGTTGGCTCAACATTTATATTTGTGAGCAACTGTTTTCTATAATCAACTTTAATAAAGGCAGACATCGAACATCTGTAACTGATGTTTCATTATGATCAGTAGGCTACTGTTCCTTTCAACTGCCAACAGCATAAAACCTCGTTTTGATGTACTGATAAATAAAAATATAACAAAATGATGTTGTACATTTAAGTAGCTATAGAATTTCTATTACTTCTGTAAAATAAATATTTCTTTATTAATTAATAATAGTCCAAGATAGTCTTGCAAACACTGAACGGGAATTCATTTCACAAGCACTCTTACTAGTACATCCTTTTGTGTATATTTTGTACGAGATCACCCCTTCTTCCAGTCCACCCTTATACATAGCGCAGCTAATATCTGCATTCCGCTCATGAGCTGTGAGCCGCTCGGAGAGCGCAAACCTTGTGCAGGCCTGATATATACTATCGATATCCTTCCTTCCGATATAGGTCTACTACACACATTTTTTCCCTACATAATAGCGCGTTCTATGAACTGAATAAAAAGTAAAATAAGTTAGAATAAAGAACAAAGTCTGTCAGAATGACAGCTGAGTGTCAGTTTAAAGGGCTACAGCTTCACGCATGCGCTAGTCCATTTAAATTCGTTCTGAGGGGCTTTAAATTGTCATAGGGCCAAAATAAGCACAGATTCAGAAAACTGAAACATTATTTTATTTTTCAGACTTAAAATAGTACATTATACAACGAGCCTATAGTGGTAGTAATTAAGACGCGAGTATGTTTATGAAACGAGCGCAAGCGAGTTTCATAATTTTCATACGAACGTCTTAATTACCATTATAGGCAAGTTTCATACAACTTTTTATGCTCGACCATATTTCTAACTTGAAATTATCCATAAGTATTCATGTTATTCTTATCTGACTGGGGAGCGGAATTGACCTTGTACAATATCTCGTAAATTGTGAGATGTGCGCAGACGCGAAAGTATTGATTTTTTCCTAGAAACAAATGTCATTGACCTTAATATAATCTAGAGACTAAGATAAAGATTAATCTTGATATAACCTTGAAATTGATTTAGACATTGAAAAACGAGATGACAAATTGAATTTATTTGAATATTATTTACAATTAACGCTAATTATTATAGTAACAGAACATAACCTTCTGCGACAGTATTGGATTTCCAGCCTCCGTGACGTTTCGCTAGTTGTCTTTCGATTGCATATCTGAGAATAATCGATACTTGCGCTTTCATATTGCTACAATGGTGTTTTCTGATTGGTGGAACACCTGAACTTTAATGAATAGGTGTACTTTAATGAGGTCCATTAGAGGGCTGCTACCAGGTGTATAATTACTACATTTCGGCATGGTCGAGCATAAACAATATGCAGTGTGCAAGGTAACAGACAATATCACTAAAACCGTGAAGGCCCACCTTTGTCCCTTTGAAAACGTTTCAATTACAAAGACAGATTCCCCGTGTTTTTGTTATTGATTGTATTTCAGTTTCCTGTGTCCGTCAAAGGATTCGCCTTTCCATACTACAATGAGATTACAACCTTGGCGAATAGGATCGTGATTTTTGTCCATTCATTCTTTCATTCATAGTGTTCTGCCCAAGGGTAGGTCTTTCACTGCAAACCCAGCATTCTCCAGCCTGACTTATCTATATTAATAATAAATCTGTAGCCAAAATTTTTCTGGTAACTTTAGATTTTACAAAAATAATCGGTGTTAACATGTATAATTAACCATCCTGAAATCGAAAATCGTTTTTTGAAATTTTTGTTTGTATGTCTGTCTTTCTGTCTGTCTGTCTGTCTGGATGTTTGTTACCTTTTCACGCGATAATGGCGGAACCATTTTTATGAAAATTGGAATATAAATTAAGTTCGTTGTAACTTAGATTTTAGGCTATACGGCATTCAAAATACTTTATTTAAAAGGGGGGTTATAAGGGGGCCTGAATTAAATAAATCGAAATATGTCCCTTATTATTAATTTCCATGAAAAATGTTACATAACAAAAGTTTCTTTAAAAATGATTCCCGATAAGTTTTATTCTATACAGAATTTTAATAGAACTGATATTTAATGAGATAAATGAGTTTTAAAATTACAATAACAACGCCATCTAAGGCGCTGTATTGAAATAAAAATAAATGACTTCGTCTATAAGGGGCCTTGGACAACAACAATCGAAAGCTATTAAACATAGCCTACAGAGAATGTTTCTGTGTTTATATGAAGTAATATCGAAAGTTAATTAATTGTTTAATCATTATTTCACCGTTGGAAAGTGTAGTTTCTCTAGATGGACATAATTCTATAATGTTATTACAGTAACTTCTGAGTGAAATTTAAGGATATACAAGACTTTTAAAATAACAATATAATACATTTTCACCGCCGCCTCAGATTATAGCGTTGTTGTTCCTGCAGTAACTCCCATGTGCAACATATAAAATTTTTGAGTAGGAAGAAAAAACACATTTTTTCATTCCATGGCAATGATACATAGGAGATCGTGAATTCTTACATTTTCGAAAGAAAGAAATATAATTACATATCACTGTTTATGCTGTATCACTATTTAAGTTATTTGAAGGGTTCAGAACCATAGTGGGCCAAGCGCCATTTACTGAAGACGTAGAAAACAAGGGTTATAATTAAGTTATTACCATAATTCAATGGAAACATATAGCATATAATATGAAGTATACACATTAAAACTAAATGATATGCCAGTCTTCATTAAACTATGGTTGCATGTAATAACAATTAGGAAACATGTTAAAGGAATTGTCATTGCACCAAATGATTGCTCTCTGGGCCAAAATGACCGCATTGAAATTATTTCAATACAGTTTCAATTAAGTAACATATTAAACGATTTATCCTTCTATCAAACACGAATGTTCCCTGGATCAAACGTCCTATATTAATTATGTAATTACTTTATATTTATTTCTAACAGGTGCAGCGGAGCGCACGGGTACGGCTAGTCTGATATAAAAATGATGCTTTCCGAATCACATTTGATTTATCTGATATACAAAGGATGCATTCTAAAATACATCTGGGAAAGGTGTATTGCCGAGGTCATGGAAGCATGGAGAGCTATCTCTATTTCCTATTACGTCTTCAAGGCGTGTATAGAGAATAAAAAATATAAAAAAATTCAACTTAACAAAATGGAGCAATGGGGCAATGAGAGATATAAAGAAAATCGAGTTAGTCTGGGCAAACCTGTCTCACACATCCCTTTCCTCAAGAAAGATTTCACAGAACTTGCTAGTTATTATCTTTACTTTACGTCCACCACAAATCTCCACAAACTGTCGGCGATTAAACCTGGTTATTCACTTCACGACTTTTTCACACAATATTATTTAGAAGTGGCAAAATGATACATCGGCAATGAAGCAACAGTGGAATAAATGAATGAATGTATGAATGAATGGATAAATAAATAAGGAAATAAAAACTACAAATACCGGTAAATAAATAAATAAATAAATAAGTAAATAAATGAAGAAATGAACAAATAAATGAATGGATAAATAAGTAAATATTTAACTAAATAAATACATGAATAAATGAATAAACGAGTAAGTTAGTATGTGAGTGAGTGAATAAATAAATACGGAAATAAATAACTAAATAAAAAATAAATCGCGAAATAAATAAGTAAATAAATAAAAATAAATAAGTAAGTAAATAAATAAATTACTAAGTAACTCAAAAATTAAATAAAAATAAATAAATGGATAAAAAATAAGGAAGTAAATAGCTAAATGAATAAATAAATAAATGTTTAAGTAACTGAATAACTAAATTTAATAAATAAATAAACAGACAGACAGACAAATAAATAAATAAATAAATAAATAAATAAATAAATAAATAAATAAATAAATAAATAAGTAAGTAAATAAATGAAGAAATGAACAAATAAATGAATGGATAAATAAGTAAATATTTAACTAAATAAATACATGAATAAGTGAATAAACGAGTAAGTTAGTATGTGAGTGAGTGAATAAATAAATACGGAAATAAATAAGTAAATAAATAAATAAAAATAAATAAGTAAGTAAATAAATAAGTTACTAAGTAACTCAAAAATTAAATAAAAATAAATAAGTGGATAAAAAATAAGGAAATAAATAGCTAAATGAATAAATAAATAAATGTTTAAGTAACTGAATAACTAAATTTAATAAATAAATAAGCAGACAGACAAATAAATAAATAAATAAATAAATAAATAAATAAATACATGAAGAAATGAACAAATAAATGAATGGATAAATAAGTAAATATTTAACTAAATAAATACATGAATAAATGAATAAACGAGTGCGTTAGTATGTGAGTGAATGAATAAATAAATTCGGAAATAAATAACTAATTAATTAATTAATTAACTAAATAAAAATAAATCGCGAAATAAATAAATAAGTAAATAAAAAAATAAATAAGTAAATAAATAAATTACTAAGTAAATAAATAAATAAACAAATAAATACATAAATAAATAAAAATGAATAAGTACATAAAGACATAGAAAAGGCAAATGAAACTATATTCAAGGAAATCTATACCACAGCCTCTTTGTTTACCTCAAATTTCACAGGTTCCGACAGAAAGAAAGATTGGTAAATATTATTTTAACGTCCCTCGTCACCACGAAGATTAGCGGACTACGAGAATAATCTACAGAGATAATTATGTAATGTTATAAAGCAAGTAACGAGGAAATTGTACTGTAGGTATTCGGAGGAAATCTGCCCTGAGACGCTGTGCCCAAATAAGGTCTCATATCTTATTCCAGAGATGGAAATCCAGACGCTCTGTTGTAAACTGATGTGCGGCTTACCTTGGAGCTCTTGGCGCCGATGCAGTCGCCGGTGAGCAGGATCTCGACCACGGGGTTGGGCTTCATGATTTGCATGAGCGCCTTGGCGACCTGCACGGTCTCGATCTTGAGGTTGACACTGCCGGAACCGCCGATGTGCCGCGTGAGGCCGACCACGAGCTGGGGCAGGTGGTCCTGCAGCACGGCGTGGGGCAGCGAGCCGATGAGCCCGCGCACCGCCCCGATGGAGGACGTGGCCACGCGGTAGTTGCGGTCCTCCGCCATGGTCACCAGCAGGCAGTGCAGGAGGGACGGCATGCTGGGCATCACGGTGTGCAGCACCTCCGGGTCCTTGAGGGCCGTCGACAGGCTCTCGATGCCGTGTATCCGAGACACCCACTCCTCCTGCAACACAGCAAGCCCCAGCTTTGATTTATTTGCATTTATTATGTTTATTGATTTCAGTAGTTATTTCACAGATGGCCTCCAGATATAGAGGGTAGCTGCGAATAAGCAGACACGGGTAAGGGGTGGTCCTCCAGCTTGGGAGTTGGGCAAAAAAACGCTTGTTACGAAACCCCAAAAATTCAAATATCTTGGAGCAACAGTAACATGATAGATAGATAGAAGGATTTATTGAGTAATATTATACATACAGCTTTTATATTATCATAATTTTCTCTAAAATCCAATGCACCGGTCTTCTGACCATACGTGCTTTGTACCCGAAACAAGTCCTCCTTGTAGGTTCCCCCCCCCCTCCTATGATTATATCCAACTACTCTCTAAAAGAACACACATATTAAGGGGAGAGGATGGTATTTTTTGGTGAAAAATGAGTAAATTTTCAAAAAAAAATCTTTAAAATTCTTTGTGATATGTGTGGAATGCATAGCATAACATTTTGTGGGTATTTGTGCCGTTATCGGATGTTGAGTCGCCATTTTTAAACTTCCTGCATTATGGATTTTTAAATCACTCGCCCACTTTTATTGTTGTTTCCGGTAAATTCAATTTTCAAAAAATATTGTTTTTTTTTCTTTAAAATACCCTTCGATATGTGTGGAATGCATTCCATAACATTTTGTGGGTATTTGTGCTCTTATCGGATGTTGAGACGTCATTTTTAAACTTCCTGTGGTATGGATTTTTAAATCATCCGCCTGCTTTTATCGGTTTCCAGTAACTTAATTTTTTTGCTACATTGCCAGACAAAAATGGATATAATTTCTGAACTATTAAACATACATGCATGAAATTTAGAACACACATTCTTTAGACTATTAGGAAACTTTTCTCTGTAACATAATTTTGTTAATTTGTTTCATTTTAAAAATACGTCCGTTTGTTTGCAAGAAAGGAAATCAGAAAATTGTTACTAAATTTTAATTGTTTATTTCACAAATGTAGGGACTAATATCAAAATTCTGTTACAGACAGTTTGTAGAACATGCTTTTGCAAATACATTGCAAAAACTGTTTGAATCTATCTTTAAAAACGGTTTAGATATATCGGTTATAGTACAATCCTGTATTGGGTATATTTTTTTTTCAAATTTGGGCCTCAAGTAATTTTTTAAAAATATTTTTATTCGGTTGAGTTGCCACAGCTATGAGCTCTCTGCATACAAAAAAATTAATATTTTAAACCAAATAGGAAAAAAGTTAAAAAAAAATGCCATCCTCTCCCATTAAAATGAAAATGGCACCACAAAACGCATTATATAATATCGTCTCCTGAATGCAAGAACTAGGTAACTTGATTTTTCATATTTTGTGATAGTGCCTATTTACTTATTTATTGCACTAAGGAAAAGTCTCGTTTTCTTGTACCTATTTGTTATATTGGAAAATAGATGTCGCTGGTATCGTTCGATCATTACATTTTGTGCGATTTTTGCTATGCTATAAAAGAGGTAACTAAAACGCAAATTTCGAGTTACCTAGTTCTTGCATTCACGTGACGATATATACTAACCTAAAAGACATAAAAGTGAACAATTGGGTAGATACTGTTATCCCTTCCTCAGTTCGTGTCACAAACTTCAACAGCTGCAGCTCTAATCTGTCTCGCCTTCAAGAGGAACAATCCAGTCTTTTGTTCCCATTCTCTATTCCCCATGAGGTCAAGACGTGCAAGCGAACTCCTATTCTGACTTAGCATCGAGGAACAGTAACAAATATAAATTATACTCGGGAGGAAATTAAACGCAGAATAAATATGGCAAATGTCTGTTATTATTCGGTTGAGAAACTTTTGTCATATAGTCTGCTTTCAAAAAAGCTGAAAGTTAGAATTTATAAAACAATATGAATGAAGTGCATTTATTGATATACATACAAACTCATGTACACAAAATCCTTCGCACCTGCTTGTACGACTATTCCTGCTATAACTACGCACAGTTTGCATAAACAAATAACAATAAAAATAAAATAAATGTAAGACATGAAAGAAAAAAAACACAGTGAAACATATATAGGCTATAAAGAATTCAATTCATTTCTTTATTAAAATTGCAATAAATAATCCAAATAATAAATATAAAGGTAAGACATAATAGTACATTATGCAACGAGCCTATAATTGTAGTAATTAAGATGCGAGTATGTTTATGAAACGAGCGCAAGCTCGTTTCATAATTTTCATACGAGCGTCTCAATTAGGCCTACCATTATAGGCAAGTTTCATACGACGTTTTATGCTCGACCATATTTCTAACTTGAAATTATTCATAAGTATTCATGTTATTATTATCTGACTGGGGAGCGGAACTGACCTTGTGCAATATCTCGTAAATTGTGAGATGTGAGCAGACGCGAAAGTATTGATTTTTTCGAGAAAGAAATGTCAATGACCTTGATTAAATCTAGAGAGTAAAATAAACATTAATCTTGGTATAACCTTGAAATTGATTTAGACATTGGAAAACGAGATGACAAATTGAATTTATTTGAATAGTATTTACAATTAATGCTAATTATTATAGTAACAGAACATAACCTTCTGCGACAGTATTGGATTTCCAGCCTCCGTGACGTTTCGGTAGTTGTCTTTCGATTGGATATCGGAAAATAATCGATACTTGCGCTTTCATATTGCTACAATGGTGTTTTCTGATTGGTGGAACACCTGAACTTTAATGAATAGGTGTACTTTAATGAGGTCCATTAAAGGGCTGCTACCAGGTGTATAATTACTACATTTCGGCATGGTCGAGCATAAAATAACATATACATACGCAATAAAAAACAAATAGAAAAATAAAGTACACAATAAATAAAAAAAAAACTATTATCCCCCAATTACTTTATTCGCTCAGTGTTAGTGCCAGTTAATGCTACTCATTACAACACTAATTAATAACTCTTTCCCTTATTTCCTCGGCCCTCTCCCCTCGGCCAGTTCTACCCTCAGCTGTCGAACTTTTGCCATAATTTTTCCCACACTGTCACAGAATTTAGCGTTATTTAATAAATCATATGTTACCAAGTGCACCCTGCTAGATGTAATGAAGGACTCTGGCACGAATCGTGTCCTCAGAGCTTCTGTTATAAAACAATATGTTATATTACCGGTTGTTCTGTATGGCTGTGAAACTTAGACTCTCACTTTGAGAAACAGAGATTAAGGGTGTTTGAGAATAAGGTGCTTAGGAAAATATTTGAGGCTAAGAGGGATGAAATTACAGGAGAATGGAGAAAGTTACACAACGCAGAGCTGCACGCATTGTATTCTTCACCTGACATAATTAGGAACATTAAAGCCAGACATTTGAGATAGGCAGGGCATGTAGCACGTATAGGCGAATCCAGAAATGCATATAGAGTGTTAGTTTGGAGGCTGGAGGGAAAAAGACCTTTGGGGAGACCGAGACGTAGATTGGAGTATAATATTAAAATGGATTTGAGGGAGGTGGGATATGATTGTAGACTAGATTAATCTTACTCAGGATAGAGACCGAAGGCGGGGTTATGTGAGGGCGGCAATGAACCTCCGGGTTTCTTAAAAGCCAGTAAGTAAGTAAGTATTTCATAGCTGGCTTCATACGTTCAGTTACACGTAATTCTTTAACATTTGTTTATTAATTATAGCCTTCATATTTTAATTTACGCACATTGTTTTATACAGGGTATTTCAAAAGTGATGGTCGAAAATTTAGGGACGAGATGTAAAAATGAAGAGAAGAAAAAAAGTTCTAGTAAACATCGCTCCGCAAATTAACCGTTTACGAGATAACGCCATTTTGTGTTGGTTGAGGCCTGCTGAATACTAAGTACTAATTCCAACGAAAGCAGCGACAATTGTATTTAATTTATCAATCACGAGACAGTTAAATTCATAATTTTGACTTCAACATTACAGAAATGTGATTGAACATACACAAAATAAACATTTTTGTTTGAACAACAGTAAAGGTTGTGGATAAGCAAGGTACAGTACAGTATGAACATGTTAACTGAAGAATTTTACAGCAGGTGTTCAAAATGCTGACCATGCAATTGAATGCATCTGTCTAATCTTCTCCGCAAAGACCCAAGAATGCGCTCCAGCAATCCTGAGTCTTCATTTGCTGAAAGGCATCAACAATCCGATGGAACATTTCTTCAGGTGTAGTGATGTCTGTTTTGTAAATTAGGTTTACTTTTTTAACAAGTTTATTTACACCGCTTTAACATCTGTGGTCATAACGTATGGTAGGTTCTGTGGGTAGAATATATCAGTAGTCCCTTATTACTACCGAGTTCATGTTTTCTATTGTGTGTTGTAGATGGCTTGTGTCGATGTAACTGATTTCAGATTTTATTAATGTTTATGATATTGGTGATTGAGGCGGTAATGAATCATAGTATGTAAATTCCCAATCCAACATTTACCTTTGTGACTGAGGGAAACTATGAAAAACTGCAGTCAGATTGGCCGACCACGGGATTTGAACTCCGGTCGTCCCGAATACGAGTCTCAAACCCTACCGTCTGAGTCAACTCGCTCGTTAAACTAGGCTTTTCGCATAACCCCATATACAAAAGTCCAAAGACTTTAAATCCAGTGGTCTAGGTACAGGTCCTCCTCTACCTATCCACCGTTCACCATATCGTCTGTTTAGATATCGTTTCATATTTAGAAGGAAATAGGCTGGGGAGAGTGCAACATATGTACGAAACATGAAATGTTTAAATGTTATGTTTTATTTAACGACGCTCGCAACTCCCGAGGTTATATCAGCGTAAATCTACTGGCATGAGCCTGTCGCATTTAAGCACACTTAAATGTCATCGACTTGGACCGGGATCGAACCCGCAACTTCGAGCACAGGAGGCCAGCGCTATACCGACTGTACTGTGAATATTCTATTATTTTGCATATCAGTGTGCATAGCGTGTGAATATTTTTTTCTATTCAAATCTGTATGTATAATCACATTTGCTCATTTTTATTTTGTGTTTTTCCAAATTAAAAAATTTAGGGGGCTTCTTTCAATTTTAGGGGGATTTTTAATATGATGTAGGGGGATTTATTGTTCCCTGGTTGGCAACACTGTGCAGTATATATATTTTGATGTACCGAAGTACATATGATATTTCCATGCAGATATTCTGCGTCATCACATGATGAAAGAGTGATGGAACGGAGAAAAATTCTCTCCGGCGCCGGGATTTGAACCCGGGTTTTCAGCTCTACGTGCTGATGCTTTATCCACTAAGCCACGCCGGATACAATCCCGACGCCGTTCAGAATAGTCTCAGATTAAGCTCCATCTCTTGGGTTCCCTCTAGTGGCCGCCCTCTGCACTACGTCATAGATGTCTATGAACGCAGGACCGAAGTCCGTACATGTGTTGAGGTGCACTCAGATGAGTGACTGTTTGGCCGGGATCCGACGGTATGGGCGCCGTCTTAAATCACAAAGTGATTTATTACGCATATCATATATATATTTTGATGTACCGAAGTACATATGATATTTCCATGCAGATATTCTGCGTCATCACATGATGAAAGAGTGATGGAACGGAGAAAAATTCTCTCCGGCGCCGGGATTTGAACCCGGGTTTTCAGCTCTACGTGCTGATGCTTTATCCACTAACTGTGCAGGCTAGCAGTATTTATTTGGTATAATTCCAATAACAATTAAATGCGCACTGGGGTCGACATAATTATCGACTTGGTTGCAAGGTGAGAGCATTAAACCACTTCTTTATTTAACGTTTCCTTAATAGCGACTACTCAGAGAGAAGCACAAAACGTTTCTAAAAATTTCAAATCGAATAGTTTACGTAAGAAAAACTCATTTGCTTCAGAAAGACAAGCAGAAAGGAGCCGGCAGGTTGTGAGAGGGAAATGAATGCATGTTAGAATACGTTCTCAAAAACATTATGAAAATCATCTTCCCAAAGTGAAGACACATGCTTTTATATTTTAAGATCTAAATAAAAATAGAAAAATATATAAAAATCACATTCTGCATGTTAACATTACTACTGAATAAAGGGGAGTCAGCCATCCCTATGCTGCTCATGTTAAAACATCACATATAAAACCTATTATCACAAAAGTAGTAATCATTAGACAACGGATGTCCAGATAGTAAAAGTTAAGAAAGACACCGTGTGTACTAGACAGTGTATGTGATATTCGTTAGAACAGTGTCTCTCAAACTATGGTCCATCTGTGTTCCTCGAGGTCTGGCCTTGTACTCCTTCAAAAAAGGCAGAAGAAAAATTAAAATTGAAACTAATTACGTATCACTCTATAGCTGAAAATCTCAGAGTTTGGAAATGATACATGGCAATCGCCTTTCACTTTTTCTCTCAGTACTGACATTTTATGAAATTTATTACCCTATCCGTCTACCGACTTCTCACTCTACTCTCAACAAAAGAGGGATTTAAAGCACTAGGAACGTGGTGTTTCTCGCCATCTTTTCCCTGCACATCTGGCGCCGCCCCTGTAACCCAGGCAGGGACCACCCAAATTCATGACAGATGATCGAACCTTTTCATGTATTTATGACTTTCTTAATAGTTTTGCCGACAAACAGTCTGCACATTGAAATGGTCACATACTGTACGTCGTACATCAATAATACAAATCTGAGGTCACAATTTGAAACTTATTTTCCAAGTAAATATGACGAATTTTCATGGATTCGTGATGACTTTCATTGCGATATTGAAACTAACAAACTTTCATTGAGTGAAAGAGAACAGTTCATTGAACTCTCGAATGACACCGGACTTAAAATGAAATTCGAAGAGGAAGGTATGGTTAATTTCTGGACATCATCACAAGTGAAAAGAGAATAGTGAACTGTACAATGGTGCTTTACAGATTATAATTCAGTTTGCTTTTACGTATCTTTGTGAGAAAGGGTTTTCATCACTAACTCTAATAAAAACAATGTAGGCTAGTGACAATCTCCGACTTACGCTTACCAGCATACGTCCAAATATAGAACAACTGTGCAAGAATCGGCAGACTCATCCATCTCATTAATGTGAGTACCAACATTTATTTTTTTTTTTAAGTTAATAAGTTGAAGATTATCCAAACTCTAATAACCTTGAATTATTAAAGAAACTAAAATTATTTTTTTTCTATTAACATTAACTTAATTAGTTAATACTAATATAAAATTAATTTAATTTAATTAATTTTAATTAATTGATTCTATTTAAAAATATAAGTATATTGATATTAAAATATTCTACAAAAATGATAAATTTTGCTTTCGAAGGGAACAAGAATAAGGTGGTCCGCGAAACTGTTCTGACTTAAAAAAGTGGTCCCCACTTCAAAAAAAGTTTGAGACACGCTGCGTTAGAAGGATTTCAGATCCTAGTTCTCAAGATTCTGAAAGCTAACAACAGAGAACTTGAGTCACATGGACTGGAATACTCATCGAGTAAACCGCGCGTTAAAGTATTAATGATGGTTACCGCTGTTAACGGTATCAAAACAAAATAATTATAACATTGTGTTAACGGTCTTGACCGAAACTAGCACCAAGCCTCGTTCACACTTTTCAAGTAACTTGAATTCAAATCACTGAATTCGACGAACTTGAAAAGTGTGAACTATGTTTCCAGTTGAGTCCAATCCAAATAGCAGCTTGAATTCAAGCTTCAAGTGAAGTTGAATCGCTTTCTACATTTTACTGGCTTGAGAAGACACTTGAAACAACTTGAAGAGTGTGAACGTCTCTTGATAACTTGAATTCGAGGGAAAAACGCGCGAATTCGAATCGACATCTATTTACGCGCGTTAAATTAACAGTTGATTTTTTTTTCTGTTGTACTGGAAAGTAAAAATAATAGGAAACAATGAGTAAGTGGAATAATGGCGAAGTACTTGAGTTTCTGGAGTTCATTTTAAATCTTGCGTACACTACTTTTAACACTTGAATATAAGTAATTGATTAACTAGCGGACTCACTCGTGTTAATTATGTAAGTCTGTGCGGCTTACAACTGTTTCGGTGCTTCATCACACCATCCTCAGAGCCTACTAGATCTCGGCGTCATCTCGTACTTCTCTGCCTTTTGTGTGGGTGCGTTTGATTGTTGAAAAGTGTTGAAAAGTGGAGTCAAATAGTGTGTGTGTACTGAAATTGATCTGTGTGTTGAGAATTTGATCTGGGTGTGTTTTAGTGTGTTTGTATATTTCGTATTGTTCTAGTGTGTTGAGTTTTTGGTTCTTGGGTTGTATGTGTAGGAGGACATAATACATCTACATACGCCGATCACAAACCAATGCTAACCATACATACAATAACATAAATGCGGACATGGAAATCCTACGCATACAACCCAAGAACCAAAAATTCAACACACTAGAACAATACGAAATATACAAACACACTAAAACACACCCCGATCAAATTCTCAACACACAGATCAATTTCAGTACACACACACTATTTCACTCCACTTTTCAACACCTTTCAACAATCAAACGCACCCACACAACAGGCAGAGAAGTACCAGATGACGCCGAGATCTAGTAGGCTCTGAGGATGATGTGATGAAGCACTGAAACAGCTGTAAGCCGCACAGACTTACATAATTCACACGAGTAAGTCCGCTAGTTAATCAATTTCTGGAGTTGTATGGAACTCACGAAGGCCTGTGAGATATAGAGACTGCAAAGTATCGTGGCCAAGCTGCCAAGGAAGAGTTCATTGAGGAACCGAACAGGAGAGATTTTAACATGGACACAGATGAGGTACGAAAGACAATTGAAAACCTTAAACTGCATATAGAGAAGAAGAGAGCAACACAGAAAGGATTAAGAAGAGTGTTGCTTGAAGGGATGACATTTATCGGCCGAAACTGACATGATTCAATGCAGCTGATCGATTTTTTTGGCAACTGTAACAACTTCAAGAAAATAATTTTCAAATATGGTAAATTAGACCTGCTTAATTTATCACATTTACATTAAGGATTATTAAATCTTTACTTGAAGATTTCACTTATTTTATTTGTAATGATATATCGTTATGTAGGCCTATATCTGTTACTAATCCAATTCATAATCCATACTGAACAACGCTTCTTCCATTTCTTCAATATCTTTATCAGTTCCCTGGCACAGAAGCTTGCTATTACAGAAATTCCTATTTGTAGAACTAACATCGACGCCATTTTATCCTACTTGAAAACAGAATTAACATATTGTCTGAACTGCTACTTGAGGGGCTCACAACCAGAGTGGACCAAGTCCATCAGTGGTCAGTTTGTGGATTAATACAATCTCGGATGAAGGAAACTTAGATTTATTCATTGCCATAACAAGCAAAGTCCATAACTCATTTGTTACTCCACAGAGGGCAGCATTTCCTATGGAAGGTGAAGGTTGCTAAGCGTGAGCCAGGAACTTTAAGACTCAATATCTCAGAACAACTCCAGATGGACTTGGTCCACTCTGGTTGTGAACCCCTCACTTGAAACCAAGTCACTTGAAATGTCCGAACGGGATTTTTGAGAGTAGTTTACTCGAGGCATTCTGCAATCCATATGACTTAGTTCGCTATTGTTTTACTTAGGTACAGGAGGCTATAAGAAAATAAACGGTTATTTTACACTTAATTTAACTTGGATTTAACCGATAAAAAATAACTTTTCAACGTCTGAAAATTCAAAGAAATATTTATTGTCAATCGATTATTAACCAACCAGAAGATAGTTAAAAGAACGTCATTAGCTGCTGAAGACCATCAAATTGGTCAATTCTCACCAGTACACATTATGGTGTTCCACAAGGCTCAATAATTGGTCCTCTACTATTCTTAATAGCAATTAATGATCTTACTGATTTCATTAAAGCTACAACAATTATGTATGCTGATGACACTACATTTTTATGGTTTAGCTCTGCTCTGAATGAATTACATGCTCTAACCAATGAAATTGTGTCACACATGGCTTTATGGTTTGAATCTAATGGTTTTCTGCTTAATCAAGAAGTCTATCAACATAACTTTTAGCGTAAATCATCTAATAAAAAAGGACAACATACAAAACTATACCAAATTTCTAGGACTTTCAATGGACTCCGGTTTAACATAGGAAAAACATATATGCATAAAGTTACCAAGAGTTATATATTTACTAAAGAAATTAGTGATTTGCGCTTCTCAAAATTATTTCAGGTGAGCCTGATTTTCGTTCTCTCAGTCCAGTATAATCGATTTTTTACTCTCCATAATATCCTTGATTTTCATACCTCATGTAAACATGATGCTTGCCGATTGGAGGGGACTTGCACCGCGTGTTATATCCAAGTAGGTAAACATTGGCTTTCTATTATATCGACGGAGCAGTGTACTGAGTTGAAATGTTAATGTTATGTTTTATTTAACGACGCTCGCAACTGCAGTGGTTATATCAGCGTCGCCGGATGTGCCGGAATTTTGTCCCGCAGGAGTTCTTTTACATGCCAGTAAATCTACTGACATGAGCCTGTCACATTTAAGCACACTTAAATGCCATCGACCTGGCCCGGGATCGAACCCGCAACCTTGGGCATAGAAGGCCAGCGCTATACCAACTTGCCAACCAGGTCGACTACTGAGTTGAAATGATTGTAATCCATAAACATATTGACTGACTAAATATAGCCTTATGCAAATCTAGTCTTTCAGGTAAGGCTCCCTGTAAAGCAGATTTGAATAATTTCAAGGGAAAAATTGTTCCGGGGCCGGGTATCGATCCCGGGACCTCTGGTTGAACGTACCAGCGCTCTTTCCAACTGAGCTACCCGGGAACTCCACCCGACACCGTCTCAATCTTTCCCTTTATATCCACACAACTCGCGTGGGCCGACGAAACGCCAGAGACCCACATCGAGTGCACACAGACTCTGTGTGACTTGGAATTGTGAAAGACTAGATTTGCATAATATATACGTCACTATGTACGTTAACAGGAAACCACAATTCCAAGTCACACAGAGTTTGTGTGCACTCGATGTGGGTCTCTGGCGTTTCGTCAGCCCACGCGAGTTGTGTGGATATAAAGGAAAAGGTTGAGACGGTGTCGGGTGGAGTTCCGGGGTAGCTCAGTTGGAAAGAGCGCTGGTACGTTCAACCAGAGGTCCCGGGATCGATACCCGGCCACGGAACAATTTTTTCCTTGAAATTATTTAAATATAGCCTACTTGTAGATAAGAAATATGAAAAGATTCTTTAACAATAGAGGAAGGAATGTTCATACACAGACCTACAGACAGTTGGACGAAGAAAAAGATATTTAGACGAATGTACAGAACGTAGGCCTAATACAGATAGCCGGTATGTTATAAAAATATTTATTTACAAAAATATTCAAGAATATTAAATTTATTATTTCATAAAAATATCGAAATTTAATTTTAAAGAGACAGTGATTTCTCTATAGGAAGAAAATGAAAGTAATTGTAAAATACACACTTCAATAATAAATTATTGGGATAAATGTTGCCTATTTAGTGCCATTATTGAAGCTAAATGTTGGTTATTTATTCCAATCATTCATTAAGTCGTTATATACTTCATACGATCAGCAACAAAATTTACGTAAATGGTGGATATCAGAAAATGTTTTTCACTCTTGTTCTATTTTTGAAGTAGTACGCAACGAACTTCAACTGAGTTATAAAGTTCAGCTCATTCAAATTTTATGATTTCAACCTTGAAAAAGATGTGACGTTTTTACTGGTACTAAGGACGAAATGACATACTTATAAAACTTATGTTTCAAAACCAAGTTAATAATTTAATATGCATAGCAGCTGTTCAGACGACAACGAGTTAAAAAGTAAGCTTGTCCTCTCTGTCAGCCATATTGATTTCTGTGGTACTAACGTATAATTTCACATAAATATTAATTGTGATACACTTCTGTATATCACCTATCTTAGTACTTTTTAAGGTGAAGGCCGCTGTGAACACGGTCGCGAAAGTGCGAAGATTTAACTTCATGTATACGCTATAATTGGGGGGGGGGATTGAATTATATCTAGAGCAGTGGTTCCCAAACTTTCTGAAGGCACGACCCGCTTTTGGGCGAGACTTTCTTTTGCGACCCCTCCTCCCTGCCGTACCGGCACTAAACCCCCTTCGAAAAATACAAATTCTTGTAAAATCGAAAATATTGACAATTTTACTCAAAATCAGTGGATACCACCCAAAGTATGTCCAAACTGAATTATGTGTGGTGTAACAATTACGCGAAATATTAGGTAAACATCATTTCCAGTGTTCGCGTAGGCTTCCGAGGCTGGTGTACATGGTGTGTGGATAAGCTTCAGGGCATCTACCGCGTTGTCTTGGTGTTATTGGCTGACGTTTCGACCGCTGTGTTGTGGCCATCTTCAGAGCAGTTGTTGGATAAGGAAATAGTCGAAAAAGAAATCGAAAAATCGAAAGAGAATTGGGAGGACAAATTTAAAAGGTACGCAAAACGCGTCCTTACAAGGGGTTGGGGGCTCTACGAAACTAAATATGTGAGTTCCAAGCCTGTTGGCCACTAGTCTCACTCCGGGTTACGCTGCTCCACTGAAGGAGCTCTAGAAAATTTTGAAGGGGAAGCCGAAATGGGACGTAACCTCTTAGGTACCCCTGCCAGCTCTTATATATATAGTAGTCTCGATGGGGGGAGTAATTGCTGTGATAGGTCGTAGGTTCTCCTTCTGGCCTACCTATACTTAGAGCCGAGCGTTAGACATTCGTTCTTGTTACAGTGATGAACTGTGTAGTAACATCATAGATGTTTATCATTTCAAAACTTTGCAGTGTTTTCTCCATAGTACAACTACAAAACTTGCTTTAAAATGTAATATAAATGTTGCAGGTAAATTCCCCCCCCCCCACACACAGGAATGATTTTATTTTTGCCACATCTGATAGATGTTTTTGGATGTAAATGTAATTATTATAAACGGAGAATACAATCACGATAATGCAAGAACCGTATCAAGTTTTCTAGTAATAATAATAATCTCTAATAATTAGTGTATCAATCTTTGCGTCTGTAACAGTTGTGCAGCATGATTATTCGTTTTATTATATTTTATGTGACGTTATCTCTGTACTAATATTGTTATTAATCTACTGCTATATCAATAATATTTTGTAAAACGTTTCTACATTGTCGCAGTATATAGGCGGAACACCATGTATGGACCTATCATATTATATATGTGGTAAATCAAATATTGAATAATTATCAATTGGCAATGATAACTGTATATCGAAGTTTTTCATACTATTTTATTTATAACTTCATGTTACTGTTTTGGTACGTTCCATTAAACGTTTGTCATAAACGCAGAAAATAAAGTCTTATTTTTATCGTGTGAGCAAAACATATGTGTATCTTATATGTCGCTTTCATACAAGATAAGACATGTCGGTGAGATGACCTTGTACTGTGCTTCTATTTATTACGAGCGTATCACGACCGATCTTATCTCACTCGAGGGTGCGACACTCGACCGAGTTCAAGCGAGCGATTTAACTCCAATGCAGCACTCTGGCGGTAATAGTTCAATACAAAGTGGTAAATTCCATCAAAGAAAGGGTGTTGCAAACTCGTATTTTCAGCAAAATGTGTCAAGGTATAGGTTTCTTTATATGAAAATACTTTTTATCACACGGAAGATGGCTTTTTTGGGCTAACGTCTTGGAATGAGTTTTACAGTTAAGAACAGAACTTTTAATACACCTGTAGGTAGAAGACGAGAAACCGGAGTATATGCAAACCTATTTTCCAATTGAAGAATGTGATCCCAAAACTCACTCAGTCCATTTTTATTATTTGTACATATATTTTATATGATTTTTTTTTTTTTTTTTTTTTTTTAGATTTCTATCATATTTTAAGCTTTTTTTTTCTCTCAAAACAACGCCAATCCTTGTCTAAAAATTTGTGTTATTGTGCATATCACTTGAAAACAAACTCAGTCCGTAGACTGGTGGATAAAAAACTATTATATATTATTATTATTTTTTAAATTTATTTTTTAATGTACCAAAGTACATATATGTTTCCATGCAGATATTCTGCGTCATCGTAATATGAAACAGTAGTGTAACGGAGAAAAATTCTTTCCGGCACCGGGATTTGAACCCGGGTTTTCAGCTCTACGTGCTGATGCTTTATCCACTAAGCCATACCGGATTCCGTTCCATTACCCTTTCATCGTATGATGACGCAGAATATCTGCATGGAAACATATATGTACTACGGTACATTAAAATAATATATGATATGCGTAAATCACTTGGGATTTCGACGGCGCGTTATGCCGTCGGATCCCGGCCAATCAGTCACTCAAACGAGTGCACCCCGCACATATGTGAACATTAGTCCTGCGTTCATAGACATCTATGACGTAGTGCAGAGGGCGGCCACCAGAGGAAACCCAAGAGGTGGAATTTAAACTGAGAGGATTCGATCCGACACCGGGATGGGGGGTTAACCTTATGAAAATGTGTTCCTTTCATTCTATTTAACATTTCATTAGAAACTATGGATTAATCTTATGAAAACATGTTACTTTCATTCGGTTTAACATTTAATTACAAACAGTGGATTAATCTTATGACAACATATTACTTTCATTGAGTTTAACATTTCAGTAGAAACTGTGGGTTAACCTTATGAAAATGTGTTCCTTTCATTCTGTTTAACATTTCATTAGAAACTGTGGATTAATCTTATGAAAACATGTTACTTTCATTGAATGATCATTTCATTAGAAACTGTGGGTTAATCTTATGAAAACATGTTACTTTCATTGAATTATCATTTCATTAGAAACTGTGGTTTAATCTTATGAAAACATGTTACTTTCAATGAGTTTAACATTTCATTAGAAACTGTGGATTAAATTTATGAAAACATGTTACTTTCATTCGGTTTAACATTTCATTACAAAGTGTGAGTTAATCTTATGAAAACATGTTACTTTCATTTGGTTTAACATTTCATTAGAAACTGTGGGTTAATCTTAAGAAAACATGTTACTTTCATTCAGTTTAACATTTCATTAGAAAGTGTGAGTTAATCTTATGAAAACATGTTACTTTCATTGAGTTTAACACTTCACTAGAAACTGTGGGTTAAACTTATGAAAACATTTTACTTTCATGGAGTTTAACATATCATTAGAAACTGTGGGTTAATCTTATGAAAACATGTTACTTTCATTCGGTTTAACATTTCATTACAAGGTGTGGGTTAAACTTATGAAAACATGTTACTTTCATTTGGTTTAACATTTCATTATAAATTGTGGATTAATTTTATGAAAACATGTTACTTTCATTCGGTTTAACATTTCATTACAAAGTGTGAGTTAATCTTATGAAAATATGTTACTTTCATTTGGTTTAACATTTCATTAGAAACTGTGGGTTAATCTTAAGAAAACATGTTACTTTCATTCGGTTTAACATTTCATTACAAAGTGTGGGTTAATCTTATGAAAATATGTTACTTTCATTTGGTTTAACATTTCATTAGAAACTGTGGGTTAATCTTAAGAAAACATGTTACTTTCATTCAGTTTAACATTTCATTAAAAACTGTGGATTAATTTTATGAAAATTAGTTACTTTCATTCGGTTTAACATTTCATTAGAAACTGTGGATTAATCTTATGAAACATGTTACTTTCATTCAGTTTAACATTTCATTAGAAACTGTACGTTAATGTTATGAAACTGGAACATGTTCTGATCTCTCTTCAGAATTATTGTAACATGCCATTAGTAATTTCAATAAATTACTTACATGGAGCGGTGAAAGGCTACCTGTGAATGCATTGATGTGCATGAGTATAATCAGAAGCACTTCAAATATAATGAAGTATACTTACCATCTGTCTAATTGATTTATATTACTAACTTACAATGTGCTTGAAGGGTTACGGAACAATTCCGAACTTGGACAGACCTGGGATCTCGGAGTAAATAAATAAATAGATGGTAAAACACTAAACATAATATTACGGACATGTAATCAGAGTAATTAAGTAATAAATTATTTCAGTAAAAAAGCGCTGTATGTATCAAATTCACTGAAACGAAAAATCATTCTTGCTGGTAAATATTTCTTACGGAGACAGAAATTGGAACCGCCAGAAGAAATGAAATCGTGGGGAATTATAAAGACCATTAAGTCGTTCTATTGCGAGAAGCAGAACAAACGAACTAATAAATTATTCGTTAAGGGATGCATCGGGGAAAAATACAGGAAAAGAGGATGTAGAAGGAAAAAATAAATAATATAAATAAAACCTGTTAGAGATATGACTTAGAGCCGTTGTTCCTTTTGTATAAAAATATGAAATATGTTCATGTTATATCAAAATATAAAATTCCTCGTAACAAATTAATAATATAATCTAAAATAAACTAGTATCGTAAATAAGTTCCATTTATAACAACGTAAGTGTTACCTTACTGAAAGTACTAGAAGGTTTTCATTAAACATTTGACCAATCACAGCATCCGAATGTGCGAGAAATCACAGTTCCCAAGAATTGCCCTGAATTCGGAATTCCCCCGTAGTACAATGTGTTGTGAGCAATTTCACCAGCTTCTTTCGCAGTATTAAGATGATATTGAAATTGAATTTTTAAAAGGAATTATGAAATTTACTTCAGGAAAATAATATTAATACAGATTTTACAATGTTCGTAAAAAGATTTATTTTAAATCCAAAATTAGTGCAATTTCGCTTATCTTTATAGTAATGATTAATGCTAATTATTGTTAATTTAAATAACACACAATTAAAAGAGACGATTTTTATTGGTGTACATATTATATTCATAGTTAGACCTAATGTAACATATTGCAATTGTATGGTTTTGTAATTGTTTCATCTCATTGTTTCATGTAAGTACATTATTATCATTATTAGTATTATGATTATGATGATTATGATTATGATTATTAATATTATTATTATTATTACAGTACTCTAACACACATAGCAAGGAGACTATTATTTTCGTCAAAATGAAGAATAATTTTGTTCATAAGCTTTCCTAATTTGCAAATTTTAAAATCAAATATATTTTTACAAAAACACATTCAGAAATAAACCTACATTTAATAGAAAACAGTATGTTTTACGTTAAGTCATTAGTACGAACGCAGTTCTAAGTAAAACTGTCTTGTTTTCACAATTCTACGATAGTATCTTTCCTGGAGAAATTTTTCCGTAATTGTTAAATATTATTATTACAGACGTGGATAAATTATTAGACTAAAACGTTTTCTTGGAAACATAATATAATTCGTCATATCAACTATCAGTATAATGCACAGAATCTCTATTGTTGTAAATATGATTGTTTACATCTTCTGGTATATTTTTTCAATGTTAAGTGTATTTTTTTTCAGGCTATGTTGGTACTACTGGTGCTTTAATTATATACTGCAGAAGATATTCTCCCACGGCCTGCAAGAAGACCGGACATGAACGAAATTGAAAACTGTGATCTATACTAAAGAAGAAAGTGAACAAAATGAGGCTTACAACAAAACACGGACTAATTTAAGCACTGTTGATATCTGGCTAAATTATGCTGATATTCAAAGATATGGTTTCCAGCATCCCTGACAAAATGAACGTGTTAATAAAGAATAAAGGAATGTTCACAAAATACTAGTAACTGTAAGAATCAATTTTCTGTTCACTATATCTCTGCAAAATACATTTTTGTTCATTATATCTACCGATAAATACATAGAATTAATTTAGTCTAATAATTTGTCCACGTCTGTATTATTATTATTATTATTATTATTATTATTATTATTATTATATTAATATATTATTGTTATATTAGCTGTGAGCAGTATGGGATGAAGATAAATGCAAACAAGACAAAGATCATGGTCATAAAAAGAAAAATATAGAAGGTAAACTTGCGAATACTAAATGAGGCAATAGAGCAAGTGGACAGCTTCAAATACTTGGGGTGTACTACCAGGGCATTCGATAAGTAATGGCAACAATGCTGTAAATCAGTGCTCCTTGCAGTGACCATTGAAATCTTGTGCTACGTAATAAAGCAGCGATTGTTTCATAAATTTGCAATATTGAAAGTCTCGAAGTAGCTATAGTTTGTAAATGCAGTGGCTGTTTCTGATTTGTAGTAAACAATACAGGCCTAAAGGTGTGAATAGAGGTGCATCAAAAAAGTCCAAGTTGCAAGAGAAAACATGCAACTCAGTGCTTTAGAGCATTACAAGAAGCCTGTGGGAGAGAAGTCCTAGCATACTGAACTATTGCAAGTTGGGTGGAAGCGAGGCATTTGCTTTCAATCAAGAGTTGACATCCGAAGAGCTTGAGATTGATCAGTGAGAGAGATATCCAGAAATGCTGCTGCAGATGGAGTCCACCATCTTCCAAGAATTTGACAACGTATTGTTGACATGGTTGGAGACTCTATTTGAAGTGTGTAATGTCAAAAATAACTTACATAAATTTAGTGTGAAACAGTAACTATGTCGCCATTACTTTTTGAATGCCCTAGTATAAGCAGTAACATGAGCTGCTGCCAGGACGTCAAAAGGAAAAGTTATATGTGTGCAATGTAGCATTGTAAGGGGCAGAAACATGGATATTACAACGAAGTGAAGAGAAGCGACTAGAAGCATTTGAAATGTGGATATGGAGAAGGATGAAGCGTGTGAAATGAACAGATGGAATAAGAAACGAAGCTGTGTTGGAAACAGTGGGTGAAGAAAGAATAATGCTGAAACTGATCAGGAAGAGAAAAAGGAATTGGTTGGGTTACTGACTGAGAAGAAATTGCCTACTGAAGGATGTACTGGAAGGAACGGTGAACAGGATAAGAGTTCGGGCTAGAAGAAGATATCAGATGACAGACGACATTAAGACATATGGATCATATGCGGAGACTAACAGGAAGGCAGAAAATAGGAAAGACTGGAGAAAGCTGGGTTTGCAGTAAAAGATCTGTCGTTGGGCAGAACACTATGAATTTATTATTAGCATCACTATTATTATTATTATTATTATTATTATTATTATTATTATTATTATTATTATTATTATTAAAAACTTAAGATAATGGATTTTTAATCCGATATATTGGCTTTAGTTTGTATTGATCTTATCGGAATGCCATTAACACTCCAGACCATTTAAAAACTTTTGGAAGGGAATTACAATTTAACATAAATTTGTGACAACAATAAAATAAACAGAGTTAGAAATAATTATTAATTCTTTCGCATACGTATTTAGAAATTGAATGAACATCGTGTCTAGGTTTTATTTACAATGTAAATTTTAAAGGAAATTTCAGGAATAGGTATGCTGTATTTTGAAATGGCATACAACTTTTTCAATATTTTCTGTAATTGATTCAGCCTCACGCTGAACATTTATGTACCAAGTGTGCCGCAAGAAGCAAGTTATTTTTTAATAGAGGGACCAATGGCTGGCTTATGTGAGGGCGGCAATGAACCTCCGGGTTCCTTAAAAGCCAATAAGTAAGTAAGTAAGTAAGTAAGTAAATAAGTAAGTAAGTACCTAAGTAAGTAAGTAAGGCTTTTTGTACTGCGAAAATGTTTGAATTTTTGCGGAAACGAGGCAGATATCAGAAAATGTCTATTTTCTATAAGTACATAAAATTTTCGTCAGTTTTTATCATAAATGTTTTGAAATATATACATGAAAATTTTAAATTAATCTGAGAATCCTACATAAAAAATTTATTTACTTCAGAGATAACTGCACCCGCCTCTTCCGAACGCAATGTATCAGATCAAAATTTCCTTAGTCGCTTTGGATATATTTTCCTTCACGTTCATATTTAATTGTTTTGCTGTATACTTTAAAAATTTGACAAATTGACGCGTTGTGTGATTCTTTCGAAGATTTGTGAACGAATTTTAAACTCCTAGTTATGTGGTCTGTATGAGAGTGAGAGAAACGAAAGATATTCTCTGCTTTCCTGATCAGTATCGAACTCAGATCCGCTGAAGTTTTAGTTGGATATGCTGTTATTCGATCAACAACGGAGAACATATACTTTTTTATTTTAGAAATTAAATATAATACTTTCTCAAACTTGTTCTTTGAAAATGTTTTTTGTTTAAACATCTCTTTGGGGGAAATTTTGAAATTATTCTCTTCTCTTCTGGTCAGTTTTACTACGAGTACAATTTGCCTTAATAATTTATTTGTAAACTCTGAACTAAAACGGATGTTTTACAAGTAGGCTATCATGCTTCAAGGTAACATTTAAATAATTATGAAAACAAAATATTGTTAAACGAAAATGTCATACTGTTTTTCCCTAAACTCCTCTGAATTCAGTTACATCCGCTACTGTAGCTATTTCATTTTCATTAAATTGTGTACTTTCAGTGAATATACATTTGTTTGAGTGATATTAATAAATGTGAAGCAAAGCTGGTGAAAATGTTTCTCCAACACCCTGTATATAGCCTACTACGCTAAGGTGCATGTAGCATATATGAGAGACTTACTGAGGTCAGCAATTCGCAAAGTTTGTTGGCACACTCGCCACAAATCTGCATTACACTATGTCCCTCCAATTCAAACTCGGTCTCGTTCTGGTGAATGACCTGACAGGAAAACAAAAGACAGCTGTCACGGCCTCCTGATGCATGTGATTGATCGGTCCATCTAATGACTGTGACGCCCCGATTAAAATATTAATCACTTCCGCCCCACACACCGAATTGTGTCATACGCTTACACTGTGTTGACATTCCAATCAAATGTAAATAAGGAACGTCCAAGTAATCGTGCAACTGTTGGTAAATGGTATTATTTAACGACGCTTTTCAAATACAGAGGTTATTCAGAAACTATGAAACGATGATACAGCGGTAATGAGGCATAGTGGAAATGCAGATTCAGATGTCCAGATGACAGTTATAAAACGTAAAAATAAGTAAGTAGGAGTCAGGCCAGAAAAAGTGCTAGGGAGAAGAGAAGAGAAGAGAAGAGAAGAGAAGAGAAGAGAAGAGAAGAGAAGAGAAGAGAAGAGAAGAGAAGAGAAGAGAAGAGAAGAGAAGAGAAGAGAAGAGAAGAGAAGAGAAGAGAAGAGAAGAGAAGAGAAGAGAAGAGAAGAGAAGAGAAGAGAAGAGAAGAGAAGAGAAGAGAAGAGAAGAGAAGAGAAGAGAAGAGAAGAGAAGAGAAGAGAAGAGAAGAGAAGAGAAGAGAAGAGAAGAGAAGAGAAGAGAAGAGAAGAGAAGAGAAGAGAAGAGAAGAGAAGAGAAGAGAAAACAAAATAAGGGAGTAAAGTATACTAGAGAAGAGAGAATTGGAAGGAAAGGGGAGTGAAATGGAGGAAGGGGAAGAAATCGGAAGAGTAGACGAGTGGAAATGAGAGGCGTGAAAGAGAAGAGAAGAGAAGAGAAGAGAAGAGAAGAGAAGAGAAGAGAAGAGAAGAGAAGAGAAGAGAAGAGAGGGAAAGAGAAGCGAGGAGAAGAGAACAGAGGAGAGGGAAAGAGAGGAGAGTAGAGAAAAGAAAATAAGAGAGTAAAGTATACTAGAGAAGAGAGAATTGGAAGGAAATGGGAGTGAAATGGAGGAAGGGGAAGAAAACGGAAGAGTAGACGAGTGGAAATGAGAGGCGTGAAAGAGAAGAGAAGAGAAGAGAAGAGAAGAGAAGAGAAGAGAAGAGAAGAGAAGAGAAGAGAAGAGGAGTGGAATGACGGAAGGAGAAGAGAAGGGAAGAGTAGAAGAGTGGAAATGAGAGGCGTGAAGAAGAGAAGAGAAGAGAAGAGAAGAGAAGAGAAGAGAAGAGAAGAGAAGAGAAGAGAAGAGAAGAGAAGAGGAAGAGAAGGGAAGAGTAGAAGAGTGGAAATGAGAGGCGTGAAGAAGAGAAGAGAAGAGAAGAGAAGAGAAGAGAAGAGAAGAGAAGAGAAGAGAAGAGAAGAGAGGGAAAGAGAAGCGAGGAGAAGAGAACAGAGGAGAGGGAAAGAGAGGAGAGCAGAGAAAAGAAAATAAGAGAGTAAAGTATACTAGAGAAGAGAGAATTGGAAGGAAATGGGAGTGAAATGGAGGAAGGGGAAGAAAACGGAAGAGTAGACGAGTGGAAATGAGAGGCGTGAAAGAGAAGAGAAGAGAAGAGAAGAGAAGAGAAGAGAAGAGAAGAGAAGAGAAGAGAAGAGAAGAGAAGAGAAGAGAAGAGAAGAGAAGAGAAGAGAGAATTGGAGGGGAGGGAAGGGGAGTGAAATGGACGGAAGAGAAGAGAAGAGAAGAGAAGAGAAGAGAAGAGAAGAGAAGAGAAGAGAAGAGAAGAGAAGAGAAGAGAAGAGAAGAGAAGAGAAGAGAAGAGAATATTATTTTCTTAACATTTTGGACTATAGAAACTATTAGGAAATGATATTGCAATAATGAGCAGTAGTGGAATGGTAGATCAAGAAGGAAATAAACACATTTTTAAATGTTAGAACTACTAAACCAGAAGAAAGGAGAAGAAGAAAAATAAGAAATTGGAAGAATAAGAATAATTTCTTAAATCCGATTCAATTGTATGTTCAACTATGTAAGCAAGTTTTAATCCTGGTTGAGTGTAAGAGAAGGCCATGCGGGCTTAACTCTGACAGGTTAAATAAAGCTATTATAATAATAATTATTATTATTATTATTATTATTATTATTATAATTACAAGAATAATAAAGGAAAAAAGTGAGAAATTAGATGCAGAAAAGAGAAGACGAGAGAAAAAGTGAAAATGTAAAAAAGGGAAAAATACTTAAGACCTATATTTCATTAAACTCCATTGAAAACTATAGCAAGGCGTCGGTAACCTATGGCACACATACCAAGAGTGGCACGTGGAACGATGTTCAATGGCATGCTGAGTGAAATGTAATGCAATAATTATAATCTCTTAAAAAATAGAATTTTGAGTAAAAAGAAACATTGAATTTTTAAAACTATTTCTGTATTTGCATCCCTTCAAAACTAAAGTTACGTTATTGAACATTCTAGGAACTAAGAGAAGTCTGATGCAAACTCACTGGGTATGAAGCAACAGTGACTGGCCTTCACGGATTTCTACGAATTTTCGTCCTACTCTTCTCCTCTCTCCCAAGCGCCCCTCTAGAGTTTTCTGAGCTGTGAGCTGTCGCATGTTCAAGGCAGTGGAACGTTACACAAAAGTTTGTATTGCCATCAAGTAATACGATGTTGTTGAAATGACTAAAATGATATACGCTTGTTTCAAGACTTCTGGATAAACTCACCTGGATTCATACAACAAAAGAATCGTCCTGTTTGTGCCTTATGTTGTGAAACTGTCATTTAGTGTGCCGTGCGTCAATTAAACAAATATCAAACCATGTTTAAAAATTCGAAAAAACAAGTGAAGTCATAAAAAGAGTTGTTTCTGGCTACAAAAACAAACTACTATTTTTATTCAAGTAATTAGAATATAAATAGAACTCAATTAAATAGATCATTACAGACATATGATATGAACATTTCTACAAAAAAAAAGTAATGACTATGCACGGAAAATTCCAATTAAGAGCAAAAATAGTAATTAATTCAGAGATAAAAGAACAAGTTCACGGATTTAAATATCCTGGTTGTACTATTTCTTAGATTTAAAAAACGCATATGACTCGGTTAAGAGAGAGATTTTATATGATATTCTTATTGAATTTGGTATTCCCAGGAAACTAGTTCGATTAATTAAAATGTGTCTCACTGAAACGTACGTATAGGCCAGTTTCTGTCAGATGCGTTTCCAATTCATTAAGGGCTAAAGCAGGGAGATGCACTATCACCTTTACTTTTTAACTTTGCTCTAGAATATGCCATTAGGAAAGTCCAGGATAACAGAGAGGGTTTGGAATTGAACGGGTTACATCAGCTGCTTATCTATGCGGATGACGTGAATATGTTAGGAGAAAATCCACAAACGATTCGGGAAAATACGGAAATTTTACTTGAAGCAAGTAAAGAGATAGGTTTGGAAGTAAATCCCGAAAAGACAAAGTATATGACCATATCTCGTGACGAGAATATTCTACGAAATAGAAATTTAAAAATTGGAAATTTATCCTTTGAAGAGGTGGAAAAATTCAAATACCTAGGAGCAACAGTAACAAATATAAATGACACTCGGGGAGAAATTAAACACAGAACAAATATAGGAAATGCGTGTTATTATTCGGTTGAGAAGCTTTTGTCATCTAGTTTGCAGTCAAAAAATCTTAAAGTTAGAATTTATAAAACAGTTATATTACCGGTTGTTCTTTATGGTTGTGAAACTTGGACTCTCACTTTGAGAGAGGAACATAGGTTAAGGGTGTTTGAGAATAAGGTGCTTAGGAAAATATTTGGGGCTGAGAGGGATGAAGTTACAGGAGAATGGAGAAAGTTACACAACACAGAACTGCACGCATTGTATTCTTCACCTGACATAATTAGGAACATTAAATCCAGACGTTTGAGATGGGCAGGACATGTAGCACGTATGGGCGAATCCAGAAATGCATATAGAGTGTTAATTGAGAGGCCGGAGGGAAAAAGACCTTTGGGGAGGCCGAGAAGTAGATGGGAGAATAATATTAAAATGGATTTGAGGGATGTGGGATATGATGATAGAGACTGGATTAATCTTGCTCAGGATAGGGACCAATGGCGGGCTTATGTGTGGGTGGCAACGAACCTCCGAGTTCCTTAAAAGCCAGTAAGTAAGTAGGGTTGTACTATTTCTACATACACACACTTAATGCTGATCTAGAAGATAATACCCAGAAATACAATACATTAAATGGATGTATAAATAAATATGTCGGAAACAACATCAGACAGGATATAAAAATCAAAATGCATAACATTTTATCTAAACCGGCTTTATATTACGGAAGAGGAACATGGGTGATGAGACAACAAGATAAAAGAATATTACTATTATGTACCAAAGTATATATGAAGACATTATTAGAAAAACACCCTTGTCAAAATTGCTATTTTTTAGGAGAGCAATAAAAAATAATAGAATAACACATGTCAGCTATTCCCGTTCAAGTGGTGTTTTATCCTTGTGTCTGCTGCACTTGACGTGGGCCGTTTTTGGAGTTTATAAACATTTAAAATAGTAGAAAATGTGTCCTTAACTCAATTTCATTAAAAATGACTAGGGCTGGTTTTGTAATAATGTCATCATATAATATTTACGTGCAGGAATTCTACGTTCTATCCATTTTTCACCATGAGATAAAAGAATGACAGAACATCAGAAATGAGATTTTTAAGATACTCTGGGAGTCACATTAAGGGACAGAATGAGAAAGACGAACTTAATACAAAAAAATTTTGTGTAAGAAATTCAGTCGTATTGGCAGCAATGATATATGCACGTACAAAAGATGCCCCTCGAGCCACTTCCAAGGCATATTTATATAAACCTCAAGGCAAACGAGATATTGGACGGTCACAAATGAAATGGACTTCACAATTCCATTGGTCTCGGAACGGGAAATACCCATCCTTGATAGAAAGAAGAAGAAGTAATTAGAACCAAAAAAAAAAAGCTACCGGTACCGAATGTAGTTAAAAAGTAGCTCAGCGTGTGGCTTCGAAGGCCAAAACTTTCACAGATGGACAATACCTCAAGGAAACTTCTTTAATAGTGCTGAAATTTTGTTTAGTGACTTGCCAAATAAAGAAACAATACTCTCCCGGATTCGAGAAATATCTCTTCCTGCGAGATAAATCGAGAACGCATAACTGATGCAGCTCAAAAAGTGCCGGTAAAACAGAAAACTTAAATTTTTCAAAACATAATTATAATACTTGTTCCTATTCCTATTAAAATATTGAATATATAAAATCGCTATTTACTGCATTGGAAAGACGTTAATACAAGATCAAGCCACTATGTCTGAACGGTGACTGTGTCTGAATGTGTCATGATTTAGTTTGGCACTCTGAATGACTTTGAAGCGTTACTTCGGCATGGCACTACAAAAAGTTTGTTGATGCAAGATATCACTATCCAACATGAAATTTACCTCCGTGAAAATAATACATGTTTCTAATCAATTTTCACGCGTAGATTCTGAAAACAATTCTTAAAATGTCACATCACGTCACAATTTTTACATACGTATTTTAGATATCCTACACCGAAAACGAGTTCGCGTGCCACCTGGTAACACGCGTGTCATATGTTGGCAACCCCTGTCCTACACGATTACTTAGTTACTTAAAATTTTTCAGGGATTTGGTGCTGATTAACTTCCATAAAAATCACAATAAATTTAAATTTGATCCTCATGAATACTGTACGAGACACAACTACAGTTTCTTTCTAAACACCCTCACAAATGCCACACAACTGCTGGATTAGAACACAGTAGAAATTTTGGATCCAGAATATATAATGCATTAATTAGAGCTTACTCTGAACTAAGTACTTAACACACTTCGTCTTCGTCTTCGTCTTCGTCTTCATCTTCAAGGTTTAGACCTTTCGGCCTGTTCCGCCTCCATTAAAATTGATCTCTCCAACATTTTACTGGTCTTCCTAATGATCTTCCTAATGGATTATAATTCATGGCTGCTCTCGTTATACTTGTTGTTGGCATTCTATTTACATGTTCTTTCCGATTATGTTGATATTCTTTAATTCTTTAATAAGTTTAATTATACTATCTACTTTTTAATCCTTTTCTAATATCTTCATTTCTTTTTTTGTCCAATAGTGTATAACCCGCAACATATCTAAGACATTTCATTTCACCTGCTTCAGTTCTTCTTTCTTCGTTTTTCTTTAGAACTCAAGATTCGCAGCCGTATAGAAGGGACGGAACTGCCATTACTTTGTAATATTTGATTAATGTTTCCTTTCTCACTTTCTTTCCCAGTGTTCTACGTATTGTTCCACAGAAATAATTGAATTTATTTAATTTTTCCTCGATTTCACATTTTTCCCATATGTTATTGAACAACCTAAGTATGTAAAAGTGTTGATTTGTTCTATTATTTTGTTCTCTATAACCAATTTCACTCTTATTGGTTGAGATCCAATAAATGCCATCGCTTTTGTTTTATTGGTCGATATTTTCATATTAAAACTTGATGCAATTCGATCTAATTTGAAGACTTTAGAAAACAAATTAGATTAATTATTCAATTGTTCTGTATTTTTTAACGTAATTCAGTTAAAATTGATACTGTAATTCTCATGTGCTTTTGTATTTTCTATACTTGTGTATATTATTACATGTTGTATGTATTTTATTATTTATTAATATTATTGTACTCAATGAACTCTCTTCAATTTTGTAAAATATTTTCTTTAACTGAACCTAACTGTGCCCGAGCACAAGCTTCTGCTCTTTCGGGCTGCAACGCCTAATATAGCTCAAATCTAATATACTAAATAAATAAATCTGAAAATATGAAGAAAAGAATGATGGATGTCATTTGGAATGCATTTTGCAGGAGAAGCAAGTGAAAGTTTGAAATGCTTAGCGCTCAAAGCTTAACTGTGATTTTCCGATCGTTACTGAACAATGACTATCAGTGTTAATGCCATATAACTCTGTATGTACATTCTATATATCTTAAGCTATGCATTGACAGTCTTGGTTCATTTTCGACAAGAAAGTGACGTCCATCATTCTTACAGTGGACTCTTCATATATTGTGCAATGTGCGTATTGAGTTTTTTTTATTTTTATTTTTTTAATTTTAGTAGGTTATTTTACGACACTTTATCAACATCTGAGGTTATTTAGCGTCTGAATGAGACGAAGGTGATAATGCCGGTGGAATGAGTCCGGGGTCCAACACCGAAAGTTACCCAGCATTTACTCATAGTGGGTTGGGGGAAAACCCCGGAAAAAACCTCAACCAGGTAACTTGCCCCGACCGGGAACCAAACCCGGGCCACCTGGGCGTATTGAGAAAATACGTGTTATCATTCATTTATAGTTTTCTGCCCAAGGACAGGCCCTTCACTGCAAACTCAGCATTCTCCAACCTTTCCTGTTTTCTGCCTTCCTCTTTGTCTTCGCATAATATGATCCATATATCTTAATATCGTCTATAACCGAAATATTCTGCCCCGAACTCTTCTCTAGTTCACCATTCCTTCCAGTGCATCCTTCAGTAGGCAGTTTCTTCTCAGCCAGTGACCCAATCAATTCCTTTTCCTCTTCCTGATCAGTGTCAACATCATTCTTTTTCACCCACAGCGTCATTTCTTATTCTGTCTGTCCATTTCACAAGCTTCATTCTTCTCCATATCCACATTTCAAATGCTTACAGTCGCTTCTCTTCACTTCGTCGTAATGTCCATGTTTCTTCCCCATACAATGCCACACTCCACATAAAGCACTTCACTAGTCTCTTCCTTACTTCTTTTTCCAGAGGTCAGCAGAAGATGCTCCTTTTTCTGTTAAAAGCTTCCTTGACCATTGATATTCTCCTTTTGACTTCCTGGCAGCAGCTCTTGTTACTACTTATAGTACACCCGAAGTATTTGAAGCTGTCCACTTACTCTACTGCCTCATTTAGAATTCGCACGTTTATCTTCCTTATTTTTCTTCCGATAACCATGGTCTTCGTCTTATTTGCATTTATCTTCATCCCATACTGCTCACATCTGTCATTTAGCTCCAGTAACATATCCTTTAGTATCATCTCTTCTGCTAACAGAACCATATCATCAGCAAATCTTATGCACGTTACACATTATTCTTCTTCCTCCTACTATCACCCTAACTGTTTGCAGAAAATAATAGTTTGTTAAATCTTCAGATCCTTCTATAATCGAACTCAATCCGTGTTTATTTTCTGATGACCCCATTTTGGAATTAAATATTTGTTATATTGGAGTTATAAGCTACCTGGCTAGACACTGTTTATACATTTAGTGAAGAGTAAAAAATGGAGCGCTTCCAATGCTTCTGGCCTAGTAGCTTGAATCAATGTAATTTGCATGATATTACTCACAACCCAGATAAGTAGCAGACGAGCTTATATACAACAAAGAGGAGCTTAAGGCTTGATATCGATCCCGGAAACACGGAAGTGGGTCTTCCCGGGTCATCCAACTGACCCAACAACAGTTTCCACACACAAATGTAAACTGCGGTAGGTAAGACGTTCTTTTACTCTCACTTGCTGGTCGATACACGAAAGTATTTGCAGTTCTTTACCTAATCTCTTTTATATATAGGGACATCACTTTATTTTTACTTCAATTTTTATTGTATCTGAGTTTTTTTATGCACTTCACTCCCACCCCTTCTACTAATGAAGTTCAACCGTCATCCACACAGATCCAAGAGCGCATATACAGTCACAGTAGCCTTACGGTCATAGTAAACAGTACGTTCCAGAAATATGTTCGCGTTTTCCAGTGACGAAAGAGCTTTCAATATTGAATCATTTTCTCACAGATACTGTCGTCCATTTGCCTACGTCGCATCCTGGTGTCCCCTACCATCTTCTCTTCGCCCCTCCGTAAATGCTAGTGGCTGGGCTGTCTTAGCTCTTTTCTGGGAACATTAATTTCTGTTAGGAATTGGACGTCTACGTAACTGTTTAAAATAACTTAAATAAAAGGGTCTCGTTAAGTAATTAACTGTGATGTGATTTCCCCCCTTTCTATGACCCTGCGACATAACCACTTGGACGGACAGTAGATAGCATGTCTGAGTAATTTTATCTTTTCGGATAGGGCAGAAGTGAAGATTGAATTTACAGTAAGTAAGGTACTCTTTCATAGAGTAGGTACAGAATTATTTCAATATGAGTTACTAGTACGAAGGACGAAACTGGTAATTGGAATTAGGTAATAGTCTATAGAACTGAAGCCTGTATCGAAATGAACTCCCACCATTTTCAAAAATGTGTTTAAATATCCATATTATATTTTAAAGTGAAATTTTCAGATATGTTTGTTTAGTAGCCTTACAGGTATTGAAACAATGTTTTCGTAAATCTGTTATATCGTAAATACGCAATATTGAAGATAATGTATTGAGAATTTTGAAAATGTTCGTATGGAAAATGTTTGTAAGGAAATTAATTAACGAAGCAACTACTGTTACATCATAAACAAAAGATATGTGCCCATGTGTTGTAAAAACGTCAGCACTATAGCTTCAGCAGATTTCGAGAAAGTAATGTAATATTCTGATGATAGGAATTTGCGCATCAATATCACCTTAAAAGTATAATGCGATAAGAGTTTTGTTATGGCATATTAGTTACAGGTAAAACATATACCTAGGTAATTTTACTTTATACTATAATATTGTTTTAATTAGTTAATTGATTACTCTTATAAGGCTAAAGATACCATCAATATCAATTCCAACTTATCATGTCATACTCAATCTCTTTCTTTGGGATATCACTTTCTTTATGAATGATGTGTTTCATTTACTTAGTACAGTATAATTGTACTACTATGGAATTTATGTGAATATTCCTTCATAATTCTTTATTATGTTATTAACGTTTAAAACACAACTGCAATATTAAGAAATTGGTGTTAGTACTTTTGTGTTACAGACAATAAATAAAATATCAAAAAGAAAGAAGTCGTATAAAAATAACGACATCAAATTTCACGTTCCGTTTGAAGTTTGTGCATCACTGTTTTCTTAATCCAACAGGCCGCTTGTTCATATACAGGGACATCATTTTATTTTTACTAATATTTCTAATATTAACCTGCCTATACCTTTGAATTAACGGTCGAGGATCGGAAACACTGTTTGTTACTCCTTCCACGATCTGAGTTTGATGACACTAGCGTAAAATAAAAACAAATCACTTTACTAGGTATAGGAGGGAAGAAAAGTAGTACATCTATTTACGTAAACTAGTAAATATTACGATTTTGATTTTTATAATTTTCGTTCGGTTTCTATTTACTCTAAATATAGAACAGTATTAACAGTAAGTGTGTTTTTATTCATTAACTGAAATATCCAGTCGGACGTATTCATTACGAAATGTATAGTATACTGTATACAGCACATTAACATACAATATGGAGAGTGCATTTAAATTGAAAAATAATCAAAACCTGGACATTTAAACAAACTGTTGAAAATGGTAACTGTTCATTTCGATACAGGTTTCAATTCTTCTGTGCATATTATCGAAGACGTTTTAAGCATATCTTCGGAAATAGAATGCATTGTTTCTTGAATGTAATTCTTTAATTCTTCTGTTGTTGTAGGATGTTTAGGAAACATAACTGTTTTACAATAACCCCAAAATAAATAACGCAAAGCACTCAAATCAGAAGACATGGGGAGCCATAATCATGCTCATGTTGAAATAGTTCTCTACCTACTCAATAACAAAGTACCTTACGTACTGTAAATTCAATCTTCACTTCTGTCCTATTCGCACAGATAAATTTACTGAGATATGCTATCTATTGTCCGTCCAAGTGGTTATGTCGCAGGGTTATGTCACGTGACAGTTGCTTAACGAGGCCCTTTTATTTAAATTATTTTAAATATGCTTGTATAATATTACGTAGCCATTAGTCTTTATAGAGAGGCCAGTAGGGATGGGTGAGAGAAATCGGGATGCGACGTAACCAAACGACGTAACAATACCTGTGCGAAAATACCCATGATTCAATAATGAATGCTCCTTCTTCACTGGAAAATGCGACCATATTTCTGGAACGTACTATACTCTCTCACTCAGTACTGTATAGGACTATTATGATCGAACGTCTCTGATTGCATATGCGGCCTTGGTTCTGTGTGAGGACGGGTGGAAGTTTATTAATAGAAGGGGTGTGAGGGAAGTACATTCAAAAACTCAGGTACAATAAAAATTGAAGTAAAAATAAAATGATGTCCCTGAACATAATCCTTTCTCCTTCCATATCTAGCGCTTGATGCCCGCGCACGACGTCAAGGTCATAAAAATGCGCTTGCTTTGACATCACTGCCGTAATGGAACCAATAAAGACATTATTTTTAGTTAATTTTATTATCAGTGGAAGAGTGAAAAAATAATGCTGCATTTTATAGGGGTGCGAGTGTTTGGATAGCAATAAGAAGAAGTGACACCGCCCATAGTGTGCAGGTACATCGCCAAAGTTTTTCAACATAGCATTCCTGCCAGGAGTGGATCAGGACAGCACGTTTGCACATCTCCTTTTTATGTTAGGTTAGGTTCTTTTCAAACTGAAATGACGAGTGAAACGTACAGTTAAAATTACTCTAACCTAACCTAACCTAACTTTTTATGTTAAGTTAGGTTAGGTTAGGTTAGGTTAGGTTAGGCTAGGTTAGAGTAATTTTAACTGTACGCTTCACTCGTCATTTCAGTTTGAAAAGAACCTAACCTAACATAAAAAGGAGATGTGCAAACGTGCTGTCCTGATCCACTCGTTTCCTGCCCACTGACTACAGTTGGTAAAAAAAGTATTCATACACTACGTTCTGCCTTGTTGGTGTCTATAATTTGTCTTTCAGCATTATGGCATTCAATAGATTTGTATAAGGATCTTATGGCTGTATATTACACACAAACATATTCTAGTAACTGGAACACATTAGTTAATAACGGAATAAAATGCATATTCGTTGGCAAAGAAAGTATTCATACGCTTCCAATGTTTGTAACCATTTGACTGTTACACACTCTTCAGAGAGTGGCAACAAGCGAAGGTCGACTCCAGTAGTGTTCTTAGATGAGACTGTTTAGTTTACGTCTGACAGCGGTACAATATGGGTCGTAAATCACAAGAATTGAGTGCCGCCTGCAAAGACCACATAGTTTCATTATTTAAACAAGGATAGTTTCATTATTTAAACAAGGATAGTTTCATTATTTAAACAAGGATTCAGCTATCGGAAGATAGGGAAGCTGGTTAAACGATCTCATGCGACTGTCCAGTAGTATTAAAAAGTTCAAGACTGGATCGACCGATAATGCAAGGAGACAGGGAAGACCAAGAGTCATTTCGCAACTAGAATCTCACCAACTGGTTCGTGAAGCCTCAAAAAACCCTACAATTAGTGCTGCTGAACTAGTGCAACATCTTGCTTCAACTTCCGGGAAGATTGTTACACCTCAAACTATCCGGAATCGTCTCCATGAAGCAGGCTATAAAGGCAGAGCAGCAAGAAAGAAGCCTTTTATAAGTGAGATAAACCGACAAAAGAGGTTGGAATTTGCTAAGAAATATATAAACATGGAACAAGACTTCTGGCAGACTATTTTATTTTCGGACGAAAGTAAATTTAAAATTGTTGGATCTCATGGTCGATAGTTCGTTTGGAGAAGATCAAATACAGAACTGGAAAGCAAAAATGTACTACAACAGTGAAGCACGGAGGAGGCCATATCATGGTATGGGGCTGCAGGAGTTGGTGAACTGGAAGTAATTGAAGGTAACATGAATGCTGCGGGCTACATCAAAGAGCTCCGAGGTAATTCGTCTAAGAGTGTTGTGGAATCGGGCATACAAGACACCTATTTATTTCAACAAGACAACGACCCAAAGCATACAGCAAGAATAACGCGCGAGTGGCTGTTGTACAACGCCCGAAAATTATTTCTCACGCCACCTCAATCTCCGGACGTCAACCCTATTGAAAATTTATGGGCCCATTTGGAAAACAAAATCCGAAAGTTAAAGTGTTCCTCCAAAACTCAACTGGTAGAAAATTTGAGAAAATGCTGGTCTGAAATTACACCAGACTTCACGAACAAGCTTGTTGAATCATGCCAAGGAGACTCCAGGCCATTATAAATGCAAAAGGTCTGCATACCAAATGTTAATTGTGTTTGTGTACAGTAGAAAGTCTCATTTGTGTTGTGTATGAATACTTTTTGTTGCCCCAAGAATGATTTTTTTCCATATTGTAATACTTATTGTGTTTTAAAGGTTTCCTTTTTTTCAGAAATGAATAGTTGTTTCGTTTAGTTCTAAATAATGCAAAAATAAAGTTCTCTGTCAATAAATTCAACAAAAAATCAAATAAAACATGGTGTATGAATACTTTTTTTTTTACCAACTGTACGTTGAGAAACTGACTCACCCCTCATCACCCGTAGGCTATTCAATGTTCGCGCATAACACCGGCCAAGCTATCTAAACAAAACAGCAGAACCTAAATGCCACACTACAGCTGGATTAAGACACAGTAGGAATTATGGACCAAGACTATATAATTCAGTATTGAAAAATAATCCAGACCTAAGCAATCTACATATTCTTAAGTTTAAAAATAAAGTGAAAATGTTTGTATGATATTTGATAAATTTTATTATAACTTTTTTTAAGTGTTACTAGCATTATATGGTACTAATTTTTGTTGTATTTATCTGATGCATGTACCCTATAAGATAAAACATTGTAATAAATATAAACAGATCATTTTCTTAATTTTATTAATAACAGTGTATATCTCCAATAAATGATTCCTTAGCATCGCCACAGATACACTTGATTGTACTTGTCACTATATCTTGTCCCTAGAAAGTTATTGAAATTTATATTTTCCCCGCCATTCATAAAATATTTTGATATGATACCTCTTGCACAAAAGGAGAGATCTATAACTGAAACTCGATTAATATATTTCAGTATTATTTGTATTTATCCTGGTAATAATGAACAGTCTGACTCGTAACATTTTGTTTTTTCAGCATTAACTTCCCATGATTTTACGAGAAGATTGGAAGAGAACGGCAGTTACGTAGACTTTCAGCTCCCCACTACTACCATTAATGCACAACACAATGTCAATACGGCGGTTGCTGTCGTCTGCGATACAACGAACTTTTCTGTTGATTTTCGAGTTTGGCATTTTTTCCGGTTATTATATGCTTATTTAAGTTGTGTTAATTCTCGCTAGTGGTTTTATATTTTATTTTATCCGTCTTAGTATTTATTTTATTATTGTAAATATTTTTGTTTTATCACTATTATTATTATTATTATTATTATTATTATTATTATTATTATTATTATTAATGAATTATTTTGTATTACAATCTTTGTATCATTTCTGTCACTATTATTCTATTATTATTATTATTATTATTATTATTATTATTATTATTATTATTATTATTTATATCATCAGCATTATTATTTGAACCCTGTAAAATTTATGTAGACTACTGGACTGTACCCGAGCACGAGCATTATGCTCATTTCGGGTAGGGGAGACTGTTGTACCTTTAAACACTTTTCATATTTTATTTTTTTTTAATTTTGGGAAATGAAATTTTTAAATGAAAAAATGCTTCATATAATTATTTAAGATTCTTTTACGACTTACTATATGTATTTTCCTGTTTCACAGATCTATTAAGGATGGAAAAAATAAAATGAAGGGATATGTAATGTGTTCAAAGGTACAACAGGTTCATGTACCTTGGAACATACCCTCTTTCAAGTTGGAACACGTGGAATACAGGTGGGAATATAGCTGCAAAAACTGACGATCATATTTAAAATGTATTAGCCATCATAAACCAGAGCAGTCTTCTCTGATTGAGATTTTATTTCCTGGAGGAGCAATAACTGCTTCAGCAGCTTTCTTCAAGGCATCCGGATCAATTGAATGCCTCTTTAATTCCAGTCTTACTTCGTGACATGATCTTAAAATAAAATAAAAACAAAAATCGATAGTATCGTGTACTTTGGAACATGTTCCATGGTACAAGACGTTTTGTGTTCAAAGGTACAAGAGGGTGCACGTTTAAACAAATATGGCTCCCAAAACTAGAGATTCGAATAAATCATGGAAATTAAAATATGTTATTACTGATCAGATGACAGGGAACACACTGTACTTGAAAGATATTAACAAATACAATCTCGTTTTGTGTTAGAAAACATATATCAATGAACGAAATGTTTACTTTTGGTACTAAAAAAACTTATTTTGTCCACGGAACTCACACTTTGCAGTAAATCAAACAAACTACGACCAGAGCTACTTAGCGGCTTTCTCTACAATCTACTTCAGTTTGAGTCCTCTAGGTAGTAGCAAAAAATAAACAACAAAAATGTCCAAAGGTACACTATGCTAAAGGTACAACAGTCTCCCCTATCTATTCACATGTATTCAATTCAAATGTAAATTGTAAATAAATTTGAAATTTGAAATTTGAATTTGAGATTTGAATTCGTTTAAATAAGGGGATAATATTTTGCATGAAATCTGTTTGTAATATAAAACGAATATTTATTTCTCTGCCCCACAAATTTCACTGCTAAATAAATGAAATACGTCATGCCAACACTGTTATTGAACGCGGACGGTTTGTTTGGTTCTGTTACATGGCGTCATGGTTAATGATTGAGTTCCAACCTACGCCGAATCGAATGTATCTATCATTCATGGTTCTGGTGGGAAGAGGATGCAAGCAGGGTTGTCAATATCGGTCAAATTGGAGAGCAGAAGTTAAACGAGCAAGAGGTTATGAATGGATGCCAAGATTCATAAATTCGCAATTCATAACATGGTTAACCAGTCTACTCCAAAATTTTCTCTTAGGGGAGAGTCGGGTAGTATCGGACAGTGCGTTTCTTTCATCTACAACCATATGGTAGTACCTGAATGACATAGTTACGTTTCTCTATGCGACATCATAGAAACGTAACCATGTCAATCAGGTACTATCATCATGTGGTAGATGAAAGAAACTCACTGTCCGATATTACCCGATGCCGATACTACCCGACTCTCCCCTATGTATTTCTTACGGCCGATTGTATAAACCATTTAATCTTAGACCAGAGGTTAAATTGATCCTCATTCTAGCTGAACTTGGAATTTTGTGTTGTATAAAGTCTAATCTGAGATTAATTTGCTCAAACTAATGTCAACTTTGACTGAAGAAATTTCTCCGATTAAGTTAGATGATCCAAGTTCAGTTATTTCTTTTCTGTCTGAAATATACGAGTGGCAGACTGTGCAAATAGAATACCATTATTATTAATATATATGGTAGATACATTTATATACATATATATATTTTTTTTTTTCAATTTCTTGCCTTAATACTGTATACAAACATTCTTATATTTTATAAGGCTTTATCGTGTTCAGCAGTATCAAATAACATAACCTATGATTATATTATGTTTATAATAACCATTAATTATTCATGGATATGATAGCTAGATTCATAAATTTTCAATTAACTGTACTAGTATGAAAATTGTCGTTTTATAAAGCTTTATTATGTTTAGCAGTATCAAACACCATAACATGATAACAATTTGGAGAACGATCAATCTTCTTCTTATTGTCCGCCATTATTTACAGTGCACAAAACAAACCAGTGTCTCCAACAGAGTGTACGGAAAGTCGCCAAAAAGGAGTTGGAAAGTCGCTAGATTTCTTATTATCAACAAAGAAAGATTAAATTTTGTCACTATGGGGTGTTAAAAAGTCGCTAAATCCCTATTTAAGCAACATAAAAGTTAAAAGAAATTGTCGTCGAAAAAGAGTTAAAGTCGCTAAATTGGCTACACTGAACAAACCTGTACAACATGGCCCGCGTATCACATACTTCACCTGTTTATGCGATGTTGCCAAGTCGTTTTCATGTGAACTTAGATTGCATTTGAACCTAGGTAATTTGATCGCAGAAAAGTTTTATACAATAGAAGAAGTGTCTGAACTCGATTCACTTTTCGATCTTCGATCAAAGTTGATCTTTGGTCGGGGAGTTTTATACAATTGGGCCTTAGAGTTTCTCATACAAGATTCAGTAATGTTAACCACTTTACAGTTCTATTATTTCTGAGTTCTTCACAGTAATAACAATAACAGGAATATAAGCAATGGCAGTATAACAATGGCAGGTCAAGTCGAAATACTCTGAGGCCCAATTGTATAAAACTCCCTAACTAAAGATCAATTTTGATCGAAGATCGGAAAGTGAACCGAGTTCAGACACTTCTTCTATTGTATAAAACTTTTCTGCGATCAAATTATCCTGGTTCAAATGCAATTTAAGTTCATGTGAAAAGGATTTGGCAACATCGCATAAACAGGTGAAGTATGTGATGCGTGGATCATGTTGTACAGGTTTGTACAGTGTTGCCAATCTAGCGACTTTAACTCCTTTTCAACGACAATTTCTTTTAACTTTTATATTGCTTAAATAGGGATTTAACGACCTTTTTAGGACCCCATAGTGACAAAATTTAATATTTCTTTGTTGATAATGAGAAATCTAGCAACTTTCCAGCTACTTTTTGGCGACTTTGGCGACTTTCAGCTTGTTTTGCTATTAGATCTATGCAAAAGATAGTAAATATCAATACCTTGAAAACAATATACTTGCATACTTCCACTCGGTAATGAGTTCTGGAATAATATTCTAGGGAAATTGCACAGATAGTAACAATATATTTCTATTACAAAAAAGAGTAGGGAATCGTATAGGACTATTTAAAAAAAAATACAAATAATGCTCATGGCTTGTCAGTATATCTTTTCATTAATAATCTTCCTCGTATGTAATCGTGAAAACTTTGTAACTAATTCAACAGTTCATAGCATAAATAAATGTCAAAAAATGACTTTCATACTCCATCGGCAAGTCTATAATGCTATCAAAAAGGAATGTGTTATATGGCAGTAGAAATTTTTAATAGCCTCCCTATCGATATAAAAAATGAAACTCAAAACATAAAATTATTTAGGGCCAAATTAAAGAAGTACCTAATTTCTTACGCCTTCTATTCTGTAGGTGAATTCATGACATTCAATAACACTTCATGAAATTGATACTAAAACTATGTGTTGTACTAGTAGACTGTATTGTAAATCTCGTCTGTATATATTTCATCTAGACTGTGACTATAAATTAAGATTTTATAATAGTATTAAGTTTTTTGATTTGTTCCATATTCTAGCTGTAAGCAATGTATGAATACCATGGAATGTTAATAAATAGAATACAATACACTCTGTTGGAGACACTGGTTTGTTTTGTGCATTGTAAATAATGACGGACAATAAGAAGGTTGACTGTTCTTCAAATTGTTATCACGTTATGGTGTTTGATACTGCTAAACATAATAAAACTTTAGAAAACGACAATTTTCGTTTAGTAATACGTTAATTGAAAATTTATGAATGTACCTATCATATCCATTAATAATTCATGGTTGTTATAAACATAATATAATTATAGGTTATGTTATTTCATACTGCTGAACACGATAGAGACTTATAAGAATGTTTGTGTATTAAGCCAAGAAATTGAAAAAATAAATATAAAGGTACCTTCCATATCTATTAATATTAATTATAATAATGGATATTTTATTTGCACAATCTGTCACTCGTATATTTCAAACAGAAACTTGGATCATCTAACTTAATCGGAGAAATTTCTTCAGTCAAAGTTGACTTTAGTTTAAGACAAATTAATCTCAAATTAGACTATATACAACACAAAATTCCAAGTTCAGCTAGAACGAGGATTAATTTAACCTGTGATCTAAGATTAAATGGTTTATACAATCGGCCCTGAGAGATCTTGTCACACAAATCTTCGTTTATTTTCCCGGGATCGAACCACTTTCCTCTGTGATGAAATATTATCAACTGACTGACTAAATTACGTCAGGGCCCTTTACTAACACGAGAAATCGACTGAATTGCCATTCAGCTGTCATTAGTATTTTGAACATAATTACTGAAATATGAGGACAAAAGATAAAAAATATATATTTTGCAGTTTTGGGCAGGCAAGTTTTAAGTCACGTAAAAGTATTCCGGCATGGCAGCTAACTGCTTGTAAAGCAGAAGAATAATTAATTTTACAATGTATTCCAAAGTAACTTCTTAAATAAGGTCAACATTATAAATATGTAAAATACAGACCGAAGACATTTAAGAAGAGAATATAATTTTTCCGCGAGTACAGTGCCCCCTGGTGTTGGCGTTTTCAGCAAAGCCATCCCTAATGAGAAGACTGTTATTTGCTTTTATTAAGCCGAGTTCTTTATGCATGAACAGGTACGTTCTTCACCCCGCATACATTAGAAAGCCAGGCGTATCGATTGTATTCTTGCCATAATTGTGGCTGGAAATCGCGGTAACAGAAAACTAGGCCACTTGGCTCGCATATTACGCAGATGACAAACTACACGTGTTTCCACCGCTGTAATATTAAGAATAAAACATTGTCCTCTAGTTTCCATTCAGTTTATCGTCTAATTTGCCTCCAAATAACGCAAGATTAATTCAACACGAAGAGTTATCACTTCTGGTTGTTTTATGGACTTGGAACATATGTTCTCAGACCCAAAAATAATGCAACTTGAACACACGTCAAGTAAGAAAAATGTTCAAGTATACATAAGACAAGCACGATGTTTATAGTAATTTTTTACGGAACCAAGATACTTGGATAATAAATAATTTATTCGTTGCAAGTTGGAAAGTCTTTGAAGTTTTAATACTGATTTCAACGTGTTTTTATTCTTTATATGAAAGGATTTGTTACCCTGTCTTAAGGCCCATTCACAATGAAAATTAAGCATAACCGTAACATAAACACAGAAGTTTGCGCCCAGGCTACCAAATGGAATCATTCACAATGATTCACATAAGCATTGACATAAACATTACCGTAAGACGTTAACATGAAAGTTTGCAAACTCCAAACTTTCATGCTTATGCTTATGTGATTTGCAAACAGAACACAATCGTGGAGCGCTGAAGTATACGACAGAATATGATGGAATGGCGTCGTTGTTATGTTTCCATGGTTACCAAGTATGTTTGTGGTTATGTTTATGTTCCCATCGTGAATGATGGTATGACTTCTTGATTTTACCGTAACGTTTACATTCTTAAGTTAACGCTTACGTTATGTTTAATTTTCATTGTGAATGAGCATTTAAACTTTATAAGCTAGAAACACATAGGTCTTTATGTGCCCGCTGGTTGCACAATGATTTTTATAGTCTTTCAGGACCATTTTCTTTACCTAACTCACAAAAAATGCATTATTTACCAAACTGTGGAAAAAGCTACATTAGGTGTTCGAAATGGCGCCCTCCGATATCAATATAATGAGTGCAACGCCTAGCACTACTGTTGCGCCATTTAAAAAAAATCCCTGTTGTAGCTTGGATCACGTCTTTCAGGACCATTTTCTTTACCTAACTACTGGCAAGTGAAAGATTATAAAAATCATTTCTTACCCTGTCTTACACTTTATAAGCTACAAACACATAGGTCTTTATTTGCCCGCTGGTTGCCCGTGGCCAGACGCGCTAACCGTTACTCCACAGGTGTTGACCGTAGCTGTGTAACAGTTATACTGTTATACACGACGTATGTTGTTTAAGAAATTTACACACGACTTATGAACGAGCTATTCATTGTGTAAGTGTAAGACAGTTAAACGTCTGTATAAGAGTTTTTATTAGTAAGACAAACAGAAAATGAAGTACTAGCCTTACAATATTTATGTGGTATCTTCGAAAACACATTGGCAAGGAAAATAAGAAAGGAAACACTCCTTAAATTTTATAAATTATTAGCTGTACCTACGATTTTGAATGGTTCAGAAACACGGACCCTGAATAAACAACGATAAGAATTGAAACCGTGTAAATGAAATATCTGCGAATTTTGGCGGGATACACGTCAATGACAAAAAACAACAATGAAGAACGAACTACAAATATTCAGTTTAAAATTAGATAGAAGAGTATAGGAAGAAGTGGTATAACAACGTCAGTTAAACTTCTCCAGGGCTCTGGAGAAATTTAACTACCATACAGAGTTGGAAGACGAGACCAGGGACGTTCACGAAAAAGATTGATTCAGCAGCTATAATATGTAAATACGTACTTGCAGCCGGAACGAACTAATTGGTTTAATCCTTGTTAGGTGATGATAACTTATTTCTTACTTAGACTGATACAAATATTCAAAACAAATCATGTTTTGTTCTATATTATACAACTTAAATGACAAGATTTGATTACTAATCAATATGCTTTTGAGCTCAAGCCGCCCTCTAAATTATCTTCCTTCGAGCTTAGTGTTAAAGCCTGAAGTTTTCACGAAGTTCATTATTAGTGATCCTATTTTTCAAACGAGTTCAGCAAAATCTGCAAGGAGTTCAAAGAAAAGGTAATAACGCAAAGAACACGAAGCACAATTAACTAAACAAAGAGAGAGACAGAGAGCCTGTAGCAACGAAGTGTCACAGTCCTCCAGACATTAAAACTTAAGAAGGGAAAGATCGATAACGACCGTCAACACGACAACCTTTCATTTAAGAGATATTGAGAGATGTGTGACTTGAAGTTTCTTTACTGTGGCGTGTCCTCGAAACGAAGAGATATAGGTCAATTCCACCGTTTTGTGGTAACCCAGAACTTATAACTGAAAAATAGGTTAAGTTGAACTTTCCTCCTGATTTCTGAAACAATAAGGAGGCTATAATTGAACATTCTCCCGGAATAAGGGTAATTGGTACATTGTTTCCCTATGTACTTAGGTTTTAGACCCTTATTCCGAGTGGATATTCAATTGAGTCGTCTAATTCCATAAGTACAGAGTGAATCAGCCAGGGCTAGACCGGCGTCAGCGAAAAGTCGTATGCGTAGTAACTGCTGTGCTTTCGCAGTGATCAGACCTCTTGCTCGCGTACGTTTCGTGTTTAGTTACGTAAACACGTTCACACAGTGAGAGTGCATTTAGAGTGCAGTAGTGTGTCCAGTATGAAATACAGGGTGTATCTATATACGTGTCCATAAATATGGATGCGTATTCCTGACACCAAAACATAACAAACACACAAACATGCCTCCACAGGAAACGCAAACAAAAGGCGCGAAGACTAGGAGCAACCAGTTCTGAAGATAGCCCACAACAGGCTGAAACTAATCAACAAGATACTATACCTAATATTTAATACGTGAAAGCAATCAACTACATATTCAGAAATATATTTATACTTAATAACTAGGGAGCGGATTTTTATATGCTAAAAAATTTAAATATATTTATTTTTATGTGCTAAAAAGTACGAAAATATTTGCTAAAAATAAAAAAATATATATATATTTTTTTTAATATGACAAAAATACCTTACTTAGCTTGGAAAAGAAAAGTTACTAGGTACTCACCAACCACACTTGTGTGCTAGTAGTTGGCCGAGAATTGCAGTGAACAACAAAGGTCATCTCCAAATTCTCCATCACAAATGCATGCCGATTATCTCTGAACAACGACTTATACTGTGAAAACGGTCTTTCCACATCACAAGACGTCAGACGTGCATATTTAAAGAGAGGAATGTCACAAACACAAACATCATCAATTTCACCTACAGGCACACCCTCCAATACTTGAGCAACTTTACACATTTTTTTATATCCACTGTTTTTCCCAAACACATTCTGGAATTTGTCTCTTAGTACTTGTACTTCTGAACCTGGTAGCGAGTCTAGTTTAATTTTCACGGCACGCACCTCCCTATTTCAGACAACAGGCTTTTGGATGTTTCGAGTTTTTTTTATGATGTCACACAAAAAGCTTAGATTTGCTAATAGGAAAGCCAAATCGTTTTTTAAATAACCATCTTTCAGTATATCTTGAAGGATATCGATTGACGAAACCGATAACAGGGAATCACAACAAGATATGTTGCCTTACTTGATAGACTGAGCGAGAGGCGAGAGATTTGTTTAAATTAAATAATGTTCATACCCGAGCTCTTATCTGTTGTGTTTGACAAACAAAGCGTGGAATGAAATCATCTTCAGCAACAATAACCATTCCTAATTATATGTTACAAGATCTCTCCTCCTTATCCATGTTTATCCTCTAATAATAACACTGATATGCTGTCTAGAAGTTCTCAGAACTTGAGGCGATACTATTACGAAAATGGATCATGGATACACGACACAGTGCTTAGAAACACGAAGCAACCAAGAATTCTTAAAAAAGATAACGTACTTCTGAGTGATATAATTAGTTTAGTTTTAAAATATTTAAAAGTTCTTGTAAAAATTATTTAAGTAAAAAAACTCCTAGATTTATGTGTTTGTAATAGATTTCCTGAAAATATGTATTTACATATTTTTTTGTGAAAATATGTCTTTTTATGTGAAATAAAATTCGGGTTTTAAACTCGAAACTTCACATTCGGAATTTTTAACTTTGTTAATTGTGTTTTATCACACGCAAAAATAATATTTAATTACATAGGAATCCGCTCCTTATTAATAACCAACACTAAATTCGACTACAAGCGGAATAAGGATATCATGGAGGAACTCAAGGTTGAACCAATGATGGAATACATTTTCTGATACAGAAAAAAACTTGAAAAAATACATAACAGAATGAGCAACAACAGATTTCCAAAGACAATTTTGAATTATCGACCGAGAGGAAAAATATCCATTGGCAGACCCCAAAAGAAATAGACAGAAAACAAGACCGTAACAGGCCACATAGACAGTGAAAGAAAATAAGTTTTCATCGAAAGAAGCAGTAATTCAGTACGTACTGTGGGAGAGTGGTTTGCCGGAAAAAAGTGAAGAAATAAAAGAGGTTTGGAATTACATTACGATGCAGTGCTAAGTGCAGGGTTTAAGGTAGAAAATGAAAATTGTCGAAAAAATGCATACATGAAAAATTATATTTGTGCGAATCGCGAAATACTTGTGGAATATTATAAATAAATAATTGTGCAGAAAGATAAAATTAATAAGTATGTAGAAACAAAAAGCTATGTAATTTGTTTCTTGGAGTTTTATTACTTTCAGACCACTCATATAAATTGAGGGAAAGAAGGCAGAGGACGGACACTGGAAAGTTTTCTTTTCTCAATCGTACTATCAGGGACTGGAATGCTTTACCTGCAGACTTACTAAAGGATTTACCAACAACCAAAAATGTATTTAAAATAGGCTTAAGGACTTTACTAATAGACGGTAATTATACACAGCATTTAAAGGGTGTAAATGATATGTCGTTATTGAAGTGTTGTATCAGTGAAGAATTATGTTGTGTCAGTGAAGTGTGTTGTATCAGTGAAGAAGTATGTCGTGTCAGTGAAATGTGTTGTGTAAGTGAAACGTGTTCCTGTCAGTGAAGCTTTATAGTTTATAGTGGCAGTGCAAAGTACTTGAACAGTGAAAAGTTTTTGAAGTGTTAGTGAAATCAGGACAGAATCAGTGAAATGTGTCGTAGTTCCAGTGCAGTGAGTGAGTTGACAGCGAAATGAGTGTAATGTTGAAAGGTACTTGTGCAGATATGAACATATCATACTCGTGGGTTTTAGTTCGAACTTAGGTTGAAGATAAAAATTAGATTTATTTCAAATGTTATTTTAAGTGATCGTTTCATTTAATTTAGGGTATTCCCTGTTGTTGTTGTTGTTCTTATTATTATTATTATTATTATTATTATTATTATTATTATTATTATAAATTATTGTTAGTATTAATTATTAGTATTATTATTAATTCTATTTTTAATTTTAAGTTTATTATTGTCATTATTGAGTGTAATTAGTTACCAATGCCACCGGGTAAATACCCATTGCAGTATGAATAAATACATACATCTTATCTCACTCTAGATATACCTATGTAAGTAAATCATTAGATGTAGGTATGTTTAGAATAAATTACTGATGAATTTACATCACATTAAAATACGTTATTTTATAAGCACTCTGAACATAGAAGTTCTTTACTAGTGGGCCCTTCAAGATTTATTGTTAGCAGAGTGCTAACTCTTTTTACTGAAAGACGGTTTCTAATTCTAGTTTTTACAAGATTCATGCAACTAAATCCTCGCTCACAATTTACAATATGCGATGGAATTATATAAATCAATTAGAAGAAATTGTTCACTTAATTTACATGAATTGCACCAACTGTTTGAAATCCATTCCTGAACATCTATTGCTCAATACCTTCTTGAACATTGCCCATGCCATTAGCATTTCATTTAACTTCAGATTAGTTCAAACACATCTCTGATTTTATTTCCTCCATTACCATCTTCGTTTCTGAAGTCCAATGTGGTTGTCGCATTTTTGCACATTTACATTCAAAGTTTGTTGCATTTTTAGAAGTCGAGTAGCAAAATGCGACTGTGGCTTAAACCATGGCTAAGTGTGTAGATTTGAAAGATGGTTACGTTGAATAAATAAAATTTTGTTTTGAGATACAATAACTTCTATTTCCACGCTAGGCTAAGAAGTCATAGATATAGCCTCTGAGACGGTTCCTCGTATAGGATAAGGAGATTTTCATTAGATTAGTATTTCGTGTTAATATTCTCATATGGATAGTAAGAAGCATGGACGTGTAAGAAAGTTTCAGAATGTGAGGCGGAAGTAACAGGTGGGCAGGAAGGCCGAAGCCAAGCTACGCGGACAGGAAACATGTGTCCAGGAGTGGAGTTGACTGATGAGGGAATGCGTGGACTTTGCCTGCGGGTGGTCAGCAAGATGACGCCAAGCCAGGTTCAAAAAAAAAAAAAAAAAGAGATGATCTGGTATATGTCAGAGAATTGTCAGAACGCCGGAAGTAAGGGGAGGTTCTAGTTAACGAACAATTTTTGAAGAACGCGTCTTAAGTGACGTAAGTGTAATCATGGCCAATCAGGAATCTTAATAGAGACACGTGATTTATAGATAGGAGGGCGAAATTGTAAGTTTGGTGGTTGAAAGTAGAGGGTAGATTTGGCAGATAGACAGAAGGCAGAGAGAAGGCATATACAACGCATACGGAGAGGTCGCACTCCACATATTCTCGGCGAACCTAACTCGGAAGAATAACAATTTACGGACTTAGAATTTTTTAGTGGGTTTAGTAAGATGTCGTGTGTTGCATCATTATTATAAGTCTGAATTCTTTTCTCATCATTATTATTACATTAGGAATAAATTATCATCACGTTATCAACTCTACGTTATATTACTGGTGTTTTATAGTATAAAACATATAATTACGTGAACTCAGAAATTAGTTTACCAACTTGTAGGAAGTGAGAGCAGTAAATTATACACTTGGACGCGCATTTCTGCTAATCTGAAACGAACACTTAATAATAATAAACGTTCTCATAGTTCTTACCAACAACTTCAGGTGTGCGCCTACATCATTTCAACCTACGAGCACGTCTCCCAAACCCCATGTCCCGACCGTTTTTCCAGCTGACCTGGGAAAATCTCACACTCTACCGGAGTAATCTCGAGGAGGCTGGCGCCCAAATTAATCAGTGTACATAGTTAATTATTGACATCAAAGTGCCATCCTTGAGATACTTTCCATCCACGACGGAGCTGGCAGCCGAGGGCAAGGAAAGGCGTCGTGGGCAACAACGACGACGACCGACGACCGTCGCAGATTCTGGCGCCCCAACAACCACCGGCGACCGCCGCATATTTTGGCGCCACAACGTGTCCCGACCGCTTCACCTCTTAAAGTTTAATAATTTAGGTTAAATACGATACCTTTGTCGTACTCCTCGTTACATATTCTATATGAATTCTATTTTTATTCTTAACTTAATGTCCTGTGACAACGGGACTTCATACTCGCAGAAAAATCAAACCTACAATAATTTTTATACCAAAATATCACGAGATATTCCCAGCTTCAACTGACTGAACTATAGCTTAACTTTTTCGAAGTAGAAGCTCATGTGCAGAGAACGGATTTCTAGATCCGTACCTGTTTTGTTTGCCACGTCCTAAACTATGTTATTCAGATATCTCTACGTTTCATGCATAAAGGATCCCCCTATTAAAATTCTATAGGACCTAAATGCCTAAATTTCGTGTTTAAATTTTATTTTCGCGTACAAGCCAATTTGATAGAGGAGATGTGGGTTTTTTTTATTTAGCTAGCTAGCCGGTAGGCAAAGTGAGTACAAATTAAAATTATAAAACAAAAATGTTTCTAGCCACTACAGTAAGAGCCAGGCTCGTGTACGGTGTGGTCTTAGCCAATAATATAATATAAAATATATAAAGACAGTTTACTAAATACAGTAATTAACTTAATTCAAACCAATAAATAACACACGACTGCAAAGAAAATAAGAGAAAAGAGAGAAAAACACATTTAATATAAGCAGTGATATTCAATAAAAACATGAATATAGTCGACAGAAATAAAAAGGTAAAAAATACATATATTTGTTAATATTATATACCATGAATAATTTTATAAATTTCTTTTTTAAAAGCTTCAATTTTAAAATATTTCAAATTTGGAAAATGGTTTGTAATTTTATTATAAAGTCTTGGACCGAAACTAGCACCATGTTTAAGAGCTGCACTTGTATGACATTTAGGCTAAATTAATGGGAAAGTAGACTTTTGTCTTCGAGTACGATATTCATGTCGATTAGATTTATGTTTTATTTGATTTCTGTGGTAGTAAGTTAGTAAACTATAACTTATTTATAAATTTCTTCAATAGTTAATACTTTAAAATCTGTATAAATTAAATTTGTTGGGTAATCCTTATTTTTGGTTAGGCAAAATTTTTAATGAACCACAAACTCCTATAAATGCCTAAAAACTATGTTTGTGCCTGAAAAAATTTTTTTTCTCAGTATTTTGCGTATATTTAAAATAAAAATAGCTGTAATATAAAAATACAAAAATGCCCAAAAAACTGCAAAAAAAGCTATTTGAGGGGAATGATGGGTGAAATTTCTATTTTCTACATTTTTCAAGCTACGTCCATGATGTTTTGTGCACATAATCACAGTGTGATGGATAATGATGTGTTGAAGTTTTATTTCTGTGAGTCAAATAGTTTCTGAGTTATTGACAAAAATAATCCGAAAAATTTGCATATTTCAAAATCAAATGTGTCGCTGAATTCTTTATTAAAATGTTCGAATTTTTTTTTGTAAGACCAGTGGCATATTCAGAAAATCTTCACGCATTAGTTTTCCCATATCTTTACTACAAAAGGGAGAGGGATTTTATAACCACATACCTAAAAATACACATTTTCCATTGTTACTATAAATATTTCATTTTTTATTTCAAAAAATTTTCATTTAATCATAAAACCCAATAAGCTATTTCGTTAACAACAGTATATAGGACATGCAGTAAAAATTTCATGTTCTTAGCATCAAAATCGTAAGAGCCTTTAAACTTCGAATCTGACGAAATGTGCTGAAAAATAAATGTGAAAAAAAAAAAACAGCTTGTAAAATCTGCATGAGTTTGAAGTTCAAGGGTGAAGCCATTTATATATTGCGTAATTTTTATGCTTTGAAACTTGCTCAACATATAGATAAAAAAGAGATAGCCGATTCATTTTTTACAAGAAAACGAAAATACGATTTAGACTGGAAATGACCAAAATTTCATACGTCACTTCCCTTAAAGTGTAAAAAAATCTCTTACAAACATTGGTCTGTAAATTTCGTTCCATATTGATCTTAGAAGGGGAGGGAAGAAGATTTTATCTAATTTCCTGGAAGCAAAGTTCGTTTGCACACGTACATCCTAGTATAGAAAGATGGCAGATTGTTCAGGTTAGGCGATAGTTAACAAATTAAGCTTTCGAGTCAATGCACCCCCGTTATGCGAAATGAAACTGAAAAATCAGCAATCAGTCTCTTTCACTGATAGAATTCGAGTCTTCAGTTCACTAGCACTCATTGTCAGCACTAATTCTTTGTACATAAATTCCACCTAACGTGGAATATTTACTAACATTGAAATTACTGTTAATTTTACATCAACTCCAGTGGCGGCTCGTGGGTATTGAAATAAGGGGGGCTGCATACAAAAATAAACCAAGCAACTTATTTTATCTAAAGATTAGTTCCATGCGCCTTATCTTGTAAATTGTGTTTAAATGAGACAGGCTCATGTTAATAGATTTACTGGCATTTAAAAGAATCCTGCGGACAAAATTCCGGGCGACGCTGATATAACCCCTGCTGTTGCGAGTGTCATTAAATAAACCATAATTCAATTTTTTATTTGCAGATTTGAACCTTAGAAATATCTAACTGGCGATGTTGTAGTTGGTTGTATAATATATATATATATACATGATATGCCTACATCAATAAATGAAAAAAATAACTGAGCCAGAAATTGAATTCAGGATATTCAAGAGTACGCACCAGGGCGCTTGTCTCATTTATTGTGATGTTAGATGTTTTAGATTCCATTATGGTTTGAAAACATTCTAGCAATGGCTCCTTCTTCCCATGAACAACATTTACTGTTCTTATTTTAAATCCATCTTGTTGCCCCAGCTGATGGAATTGTCTTTGAAACACATTAATCTAATACAGACGGTATGGAGATCGAGAGAAGATACTGATAAATTATCAAAAAATATGCGAGCCTTTGTATTTTGTTTAGCGTCTCTTTCCATTATGAGATTCAACTGATGGGCACTTAATTCCACATTTCTCCTGAATTGTTAAGGTACTGAACTGAATAGACTGTAAATATTGTTCAGAATTAAACATTGTTGCACTTGTTATACTCACAACATTATAGAAAATATATTTAAAACTGCGCGCTACTGACAAACTGCTGCAAATTTTGCAGCGCCTGGAAACTCTGGATTCACGGCAAGGGGTAGCAGGGAGGAGGGGTAAAACTAACGTGCAAAGAATCCGAGACGAGACTGGCAGCTCCAGGGGAGGAAGTGGCTTCATCCTATAGTCCTTGTCTCTGGTTTCGCTCTGGCAGCACCAGAGGAGGAAGGGACTTCACTAACGATTGCGTGCATGTCATTGAGAGCGAAATGTTTTAAAAAATTCGAGCTGCTAAGTAGAGACTGTATAATAAATATATTTCACAACATAAAACGAGACAAGCGCCACAAATGTCTGGGGGTGCTGCAGCTCCGCAGCCCCTCTTCGAAAGCCGCCCCTCATCAACTCTAAGAATCCTAAATTGGATTTTATAAAGTCCTAAATCTCTCTTTTTTTTAGCATCTAAAATTCTGTTCCCTACTCTTGAGTCACGATGAGGTTTTCTTGTTTGAGCGTACGAGAAACTCTTTCACGCTAGTCGCTTTACAATCACAGAAACTTCTAGATGAAATGTCTACTGCAATCCCGTCTAGAAGCTTCTTGAACTTGATGTGATGTCGGACGAACCATTTAAAACATATAATTCTGTCTGTTTTATGCTTTTATTGCCGTTGACTTGAATAACTGAACTTCTTTTATTATCCATGCAAATCACTATTCGTATAGATAAAATTAGTCGCCGTGTCAGTAAGTTGAAACATGACGCAATAAAACCTTTAAGTCCCGATACAGACGACACCTACGTGTCCACCCGTTCATTTCTAGCAAAGGTGTTACACAGCTGAAATCCCTTAAGGAGAGCCTCTTAACGTTACCCAGCATGCAACGCGAGAAGGGATGGAAGGTATATTGAGGTTTAAAGCACGCAGCTAAGGGGCTGAGAGTGATATGGATGGCTGTGATTAGCATAAACTTCGCGTGTGCCCACTGAAACGAGGTCAGACTCCCCTATATCACCACTACGTTTGAGAAATCCCTCCCCTTTCCCCTCCACACTTCCCTCGCACATTGTCTTAAAGAGTTTGGTAACCAATATGGCGTGCGTCAGCATTGACCGAAAGACCTACATATGTTCGTGACAAAATTGTTGTCGCATTGTTTTTCCTTAAGGACAGCATTTTATGACATCACTGCACCTTGAATTCTTACAACTGGGCAGTATTTCGTCAAATATTTACAAAAATTCATTTTCTGTTCTTCAAAACACTCATTTCATCTACGTGTTATGCAACATAAATTACTACCACTACCAGCAGATTTCTTTATTTATTCATGGGGCACACAACCAGCCTTAGCTCTGTCGGTCAGTCGGTTATTTCCAATAATGCAGACAGATGTTGCATGATTAACTGTCAACAAACGGTTCGGATATATTTTATCTCCGAGTACTTCGATTATAGTGGTATGACGTAAGATTTGTCCATTTATATCAAACCTAAACGAATACCTTCCTTTACTTACTCACAAATGGCTTTTAAGGAACCCGGAGGTTCATTGCCGCCATCACATAAGCCCGCCATTAGTCCCTATCCTGTGCAAGATTAATCCAGTCTCTATCATCATATCCAATCTCTCACAAATCCATTTTAATATTATCTTCCCGTCTACGTCTCGGCCTACTCATAGATCTTTTTCCCTCCGGTCTCCCAACTAATATTCTATATGCATTTCTGGGTTCGCCCATACGTGCTACATGCCCTGCCCATCTCAAACGTCTGGATTTAATGTTCCTAATTATGTCAGGTGAATAATATAATGCGTGCAGTTCTGCGTTGTGTAACTTCCTCCATTCTCCTGTAACTTGATCCCTCTTAGCCCCAAATATTTTCCTATTGGACAGCACCTTAGGCTAGGGGTTGGACTCCATTTACGAATTGGATAGCCTATTGCACAGTACCCTGGGAGATGGGCTCCATTTATGAATTCGACAGCCTATTGGACAACACACTAGGAGATGGACTCCATTTATGAATTGGGTAGCCTATTGCACAGTACCCTGGGAGATGGGCTCCATTTATGAATTCGACAGCCTATTGGACAACACCCTAGGAGATGGAATCCATTTATGAATTCGACAGTCTATTGGACAACACCCTAGGAGATGGACTCCATTTATGAATTCGATAGCAGCCTATTGGACAACATCCTAGGAGATGGGCTCCATTTATGAATTCGACAGCCTATTGGACAACACCCTAGGAGATGGACTCCATTTATGAATTCGACAGTCTATTGGACAACACCCTAGGAGATGGACTCCATTTATGAATTCGATAGCAGCCTGTTGGACAACATCCTAGGAGATGGGCTCTATTTATGAATTCGATAGCAGCCTATTGGACAACATCCTAGGAGATGGGCTCCATTCATGAATTCGACAGCCTATTGGACAACACCCTAGGAGATGGGCTCGATTTATGAATTCGACAGCCTATTGGATAACACCCTAGGCTAGGAGATGGGCTCCATTTATGAATTCGATAGTAGCCTATTGGACAACATCCTAGGAGATGGGCTCCATTTATGAATTCGACAGCCTATTGGACAACACCCTAGGCTAGGAGATGGACTCCAATTATGAATTGGATAGCAGCCTATTGGACAACACCCTAGGAGATTGGCTCCATTTATGAATTCGACAGCCTATTGGACAGCACCCTAGGCTAGGAGATGGACTCCATTTATGAATTGGATAGCCTATTTCACAGTACCCTAGGAGATGGACTTCATTTATGAATTCGATAGCAGCCTATTGGACAACACCCTAGGAGATGGGCTCCACTTATGAATTCGATAGCCTATCGGACAGCACTTTATGGGATGGACTATATTTATGAATTCCATAGCCTATTAGACAGCACCCTAGGAGATGGATTCAAATTTTGAATTCGACGGAACGGACTGAACTGTCTAAAACATGATGATGATGATCTGTTAAAGCTAATTTTTATTAATTAAACAATTTACCTAAATCTGCTAGCACAATTAATAGCCTATATCATGATATTACTTACTGCTAACTCACTTAAAAATTAAGTTATGAGGCAAATTGGTGATATATTCATATTACAGAAATAAAATTACTTCCATAATCTCACGAATTACATTTAAACCGAACACCATGCCATTATTTCAACAAACTGTCGAAATAACGAATATAAAATAGGCTATATGAACATTATGTCATAAACTGCAAGTCTTCGAATTTGTTGTTACTCTATTATTTTCTTAAGCGATACTGGATGGACTGTTCAATCTGTGCCGGCTGTTCTTCGTACCATGCTTCTTTCTAAGAGATAACGAAAGACAAAAAATGAAGTTTTAGTATCGGAAAAAGAAATCCAACAAAATCAGACCTCAGTTTCCGCTGCTACCAAGTCTATATCCTACTGTCAAAACATTCTGTGCCAACTGTTCTTTCTAACATGTTTCTTGCTAAGAGATAACGGAAGACAAAAAATAAAGTTTTCGTATCGGAAAGAGAAATAAAAAAAAGACCTCAGTTCCCGTTGCTACCAAGTTTATATCCTACCCTCAAATATCATAGCGTCAGTTTGTAACTAAAATACTTTCTGCAATTCAAAATATTACATATATAGGCAACAACGAATTTATTTTTCACTTGTTTTATTGGCCTACAGTGCTTGACTTCAAACGCAAGATGTCCCTGAGTAAGTTTAAATGTGTAACAAGTTTTGTGAAGAACATTATAGGATGCGTAAGTCCTCACAGAGACTCAAAGATACACGCTCAAAAATGCAGAAATATAGGCCTTTACGTGGACAACTTTCTTTTAAAACTTGTTCGAATTGTCTAAAATCATCTTAAGATTCAGTTCAATCAAATGTCAAGGGCCTCGGAGTTCACAGAGTTAAATAGAAGCTGTAATTCAACAATTCAATTTTTGTTGTGTACTTGAAAAATCGCACAATGATTATATAAATACATTATGGGACCTTAGTGATGATAATCTATATTGTACTAAATACTAAGTACAATTAGTAAATGTGTTACTGTTACAAATATTATATCAAGTAATCTAAATTTGTATAACGAAGGATGGATAGAACAGAGAAAAATTCTCTTCAGTATCGGAACTCGAACCTGGGTTTTCAGCTCTACGTGCTGACGCTTTATCCGTTAAGCCACACCGGATTCCAGTTCCGATGCCGGATCGAATCCTCTCAGTTTAAGTTCTATCTCTCAATTTTCCCTTTGGTGGCCTACCCTCATGTACTGGTCACAGAATATGTGACAGTGGCACAATGTCCAACACACTATGTACAGAGGTGCACTCATTACGGGTGACTAAGTGGTCGCGATCTGACGGGATAAGCGCCGTGTTGAATCACTAAGTGATTACTTACGCATATCATATTATTGCGTTGTACCGAAGTACATATGATATTTCCGTGTAGGAATTCTGCGTTACCATATGATGAAGGATGGATAAAGCAGAGAAAAATTCTCTCCGGCACGTAGAGCTGAAAACCCGGGTTCGAGTCCCGGTGTCGAAGATAATTTTTCTCTGTTCTATCCATCTTTCATCATATGGTAACGCAGAATTCTTGCACGAAAATATCATTATGTACTTCGGTGCATCGTAATAATGAATTTGTAGAGTATTCTTTGTCATTTAGACAGTCTGCTATGACAGAAAAAATGTTAAAATTAGCTCTTTTTTTTTTCCTTTCTTCCATAAAACTACATAAATTAAACTTAAGGCTATATTATACAGTACATGTGAACTTCCACTTGAGCTTGATTTCACCTATCAGCTCTAACAGGAAGTAGGGTCAGTGGCGTATCACTTTAAAATTATTTCAAATGGGACTCGGGTGAAATAGGGCACCATTTGATAGAACTCTTCAAAACAAACAACTTTCATAGGAAACGTTTTTATCAATTGCTAATCTCTCAATGAGAAAACGTACAAAAAGACAATGTCATCAATACTGAGAAATGTTACAAGACGAAAATGTAAATAAGACAATTAATGTTGACATGTTACTGAAAGGCGTGACAATTCCATTAATTTTTTTTATAAATTTTCAAACTATCTGCCGTTCTGAGCAGCACACACCTGTACTCTTCTTCTAACACTATCAGTGACTCCTAATACTTCGGCGTGGTCAAGTGACTGGCAGAGTAGGAATTAATAAAAACGTTTCCTATGAAAGTTGTTTGTTTTGAAAAGCTCTATCAAATGGTACCCTATTTGACCCGACTCCCATTTGAAATAATTTTAAAGTGATACGCCACTGACCCTACTTCCTGTTAAGATTGATTGGTAAAATCGAGCTCAAGTGAAAGTTCACATGTGGTTTAGTCATAAATATTTTTGTCTCGAAAATTTTCATGCACTAGTTTCCGAAATAAATGATTTACAGGTAGTCTGAATCACCCATTGATTTTTCGTACGTTTTCTCATTGAAAGAGTAGTAATTAATAAAAACGTTTCCTGTAAAAGTTGTTTATTTTGAAGAGCTCTATCAAATGGTACCCTATTTGACACCGACTCCCATTTGAAATTTTGAAGTGATACGCCACTGACCCTACTTCCTGTTAGAGCTGATTGTTGAAATCAAGCTCAAGTGAAAGTTCACATGTGGTTTAGTCATAAATATTTGTGCGAGATCGTGCGTATTTGCTTGGTTTCCGCACAAAACCAATCCGCGGAAAGTCTAAAATTCCACATTCAGTATTCCAACCTAACACACATAACAATTTCCCTCTTCTTACCGCTTAAGTGACATATTGATTTTACTGCTTTAGGCTTTTAACATATTATTTTAAGAGACGTTCAGTATAGTAATAATTATAAATTGGAAACTTACCACTGCAATTTCACCTAAATTGCACTGTAATTATTGTTTTTAAATATTTGCAAAAATTAAGTAAACTCTACAACTCCACTAAAGTTACTGCATTTCGTGATGCATGTAACATTAAGGAAGCCGTTTGTTTTAAGTTCGCATTTATAGACTGGGAGAAAAAAAACAGACGTATATCACGGCCTGCTGGAGTATAGTAAACACGGAAAACATTTTAAAGCAACAATGTTGAAGATAGATATTTTTGTTTTCCAAAATTGCCGTCATTGAACAGAAACCAAGATGGAGATTTCATTGCAACTAATTAGAAATTTCTCTTTCAGGTATGTAATAAACGATCTTCGCACAAAATAATGTACGATACACGAGCGGTATTTTTCTTTCAATTCTCGGAAATTAAAAAAGCTCAACTACGTTTCGCTTTTTCAAACTTTTACCTCGAACATGAAAACTTCAACATACCGCTCTTGTAACGCATATTACTATTACTTCAAATCAATATGCAAACAGACACATAAATGCTGTGAGCAATGAAAATTAACATCATGTTACTGGGCCTTACATCCTGCTGTGACAGGTAATAAGGCCACAATAAAGAATACAAGTATTGAACAAAATTTGGGCATACAAAGTCTTCAGTTTTTCCTCAGTGACACCTACACATTCATCGTGCACCCAACATTCACAAGAGACACACACATGCATATCTACAACAATTCTCTTCGCAGACGGAACACATCCGCATCTCCTGGATGTTTACAGATCCTGAAGTCGATGGTTCATCCAACGCTCTTTCTGCATTAGGAATTGTCAGTCTTTCGTTTGTTTCATTTCTTGCAAACAAGATTGTGCTTCAGAGTTTGAGCTTTATAGTTCAGGGACTTCTAGGAACTTGTGGGCGTTTCCACGTATTTATTTCATGGGCCTTATTTCCTGCTCTGTTACTTCGCGCCAATTTTAATTTATGGAGTGCTCATATGCTCATTAGCGAAAGTTTCACTGTAGCCCCGAACTCCTTAATGTTTACACAATAACGTGCATTTAATATTATATTAATAACACACAGTAAAACGATTAAATATCAGCTTAAATTTTGCAAATTTTATAATGAAAGCAGAAATAATCACACATAACTTGTTGCCACCAGCCAGCTACAAACAAGAACGAGAATTTAATTTCTTTATACCTCACTCGAATGCAAGAAGAAATAGGTCTTAAGAGTTGTTGTTCTCTTTTGCAAAAGTGTATAACTAATGGCAAAACTAGGTAGTGGGCCTTATAACATGCTGGGTCTTAATACCCCCCAGGTAGCTTACCTATTAATATATTTCTCATACTATCATGTATTAGCAAATTGAACCTTAGTTACTGTTACAAATATTGTATTAAGAAATCTAAATTTGTATAGGATTCTTTGTCATTCAGACAGTCTGCTTTGACAGAAAAAATGTTAAAATGAATTGTCTCTCTTTTTATTCCTTCCTTCTATAAAACGACATAAATTAAACTTAAAACTATATACAGGACATTACATTTTTGTCTAGACAATCTACAAGGCGTGTGTTTCGTTGCACATGGAATGAAACAATCAGATTAAGGAACTGGATTTATCAGGGACCAGCATCGTTTAGTACTGTCAACGATAGGAATAGCTTGGCAGACGGTTTCGTGCAGAGCTGGACGGACGGAAGCGTTCATACGAAGGCGTCAAGCGCGCACGTAGCCGTATCAAGAGCTGCACTCGTTTGCAGTACGCACTCCGGGAAGCAAATCACGTTCATAAAAGGCTCTGAATAAATTAAGGACGGAGATCGATCTTTCTGCTTACTATATAAGTGCCACTAAAGTGAAGAAGAGACAGGAAAATGAAACTCTCATGCTTTCTTGTCTTCGGCACTAGAGTGAGATGATTTGGTTAACACCACGTTTCGGTCAGCTTTATCCGAGAAAAGGTCCAGAGTTTAATGAATTCCTTTGCTGTTTTGGAAATTATGAGGACTTTAAAAATCCTATTTTCATCTGGTCTGATGCTGCGTTTTCCAATTCGTAATGTGTTGATATACAGGTAAAGGTAAATTCATATTCGTTACAAGACTTGAAGGCCCGAAGGATGGCGGGAGGTTAAGACAATCGGCATTAATGGCTGAGTAAACCCCAGAGTCATAGTGCGGCTGGAAGGATTAGAACAATGGAAAAAAATCCATGGCCCCATCGGGAATTGAACCCGCGATATTCTGGCTTAACAGCGACGTTACCTTGCGTCCCTTGCCGATCTACAGACAATTAATTTTCCTTTTACTGCAAGTTGCAGTAAATTAGCTTCCTGTTCAAACATATATGAAGGGTACACGGGAAAAACGATCAAGGTCCATCAAAAATCGAAATTGACTTAATAATGCCATCTTATAGAGGAAATGAAGTAGGCCTACTATCATATGGTCTAGCTAGTAGTAAGAAATAATCGTTCTTGACATCCCACTACGTCAATTTCTATTAAATACAGACATAACAAAGTATTAAGTGCTTAAACTTTCAAATTCGTTTTTCTCGAAACTTTCTAAAACGGACCTTGATCGTTATTCCCGTGTACCCTTCATATGAGAAATTCTAAATTCTGAAACTGTAATATGTATGTATTTATGTACACTGCAAGTGGGCAAGCTCCCGGTGGCAGTGGTATACACAATATAAACAATACACAATAAAATTATACAATACACAATACAATTATTATACACAGTAATTACTATTAATAATAATAAAACATAAAATAATCTAATTAATATGTGAAACCTAATTTTACATTACAATCTACATATGTATAGGCCCTACATAAGTTTCACATTGGTACGGATAATAATCTTTCACTTTACTCTCATCTCACTCACTGCACTGACACTATGACACATTTCACTACACTTTAGAACACATTTCACTGACACCATAGAGCACATTTTATTGACACTATAAATTATCACTGATGAAATCATAGATGTATTTGAACGAATCTGAATTTAAATGAAATGCTAATGGCATGGGCAATGTTCAAAAAGGTATTAAGGAATAGATGTTCAGGAATTGATTTCAAAGAGTTGGTGCAATTCATGCAAGTTAAGTGAACAATTTCTTCTGATTGATTTATATAATTCCATCGCGTACTGTAAATTGTGAGCAAGGATTTAGTTGCATGAATCTTGTAAAAACTGAATTAGAAACCGCCTTTCAGTAAAAATAATTAGCACTCTGCTAACAATAAATCTCTAAGGGCCTACTAGTAAAGAATTTTAATGCTTAGACATCATACATGCATCATCCTTGCATGTATTGGGCCTAGTGGCCCGTTACGGTCTCTTGCCAACGCTTGAACGGTCTGCCCAAGGATCTCTTGCCCACAGGATGGTAATTTAAAATTTGGCGTGGAATTCTAGAACGAGGCATTCTGATGACATGTGACTGCTCAATCTGCAGTTCTTTCATAATGTTAACATTTTTAATGTGATCCATTCTCGTGTATCCCGCTGTACGACGCATAAGTCTCATTTCTGCCGCCGTTAATCTTTGTGTTTAGAGTGCCTATAAAATAACGTAATTTAATGTGATATAAATTCAGCTGTAATTTATTCTAAACATACCTACATCTAATGATTTTTTACTGAAAGGCGATTTCTAATGCCAGTTTTTACAAGATTCACGTAACTAAATCCCCACTCATAATTTACAGTATGCGATGGAATTGTATAAATCAATTAGAAGAAATTGTTCTCTTAGCTTACATTAAATGCACCAACTCTTTGAAATCAATTCCTGAACATCTATTGCTCAATACATTTTAGAAGACTGCCCATGCTTTTAAGATTTCATTTAACTTCAGATTCGTACAAACACATCTATGATTTGGCTATCACAGTAACTACTAGACCAAGTAGGAAGAGTTTTGCTCTTATATTTTAAGCAATAATTAATTAGCTTCTATCCCAGATCATACATAGATAGATAGATCGGCCTTATAGGTTTTCAAGTTAACAACTTTTGTCAGGTTTACTACGCTGCCATCTAGTTGTTACGTAAGAAGTCACATTTTTTTTATTAACAGGAACATACATGGTACATAAGTGTCAGCCTTAAAAGGCTTTTACTTTAACAGACATGGTTAACAAACAGGAACATTTATATTTTTAATTGAGGTGACCGATCTTGACGGTAGTTGTTACTTTATACTCTTGTTGCCAGGGCTCTTATCAGAGGATTGGGGTGGTACAGCAAGTCCTTATGAAAGTTTTCTGTAAATTTCTGTATAATGTCGTAAAATGATTCTATTTCAAGCATGTCTTGTAGTTGTTTATTGGTGGTTCTATAGTCTGCACCAGTGATAGTTAGGGATACTTTTCTCTGTATAGCATGAAGACGTCTGATAATTTGGAATTTTGCATTGCTCCAGATTTCGCAGCCATAGGTCATTTGAGATCTTATAACAGAAGTGTAAAGGATTTTTTTCAAGGGCAGTCTGATGTTAGGTGACTTCTTGAACTGCATTAGCGACTGTACTGCCATCTCGTGTTCGTTTACGGCGGACGGGTGGCGATCCTGGCGGTTGTTCTATTCAAAGTGCAAACGATTTTAACATAGCGATGACCTATCTGTTATATATATATATATGATCTAGGCTTTTATTTTCGTAATGTTTTGTAAAATGAATTATTCACGGCCATACGGATATCTAGAGATTGCCATATTTAGTAGTATTTATTTATTTAACCTTGTAGAGATAAGGCCGTCAGGCCTTCTCTGCCCCTCTACCAGGGAGTATTATTCGATACCACCAAATAGCCGACAAACGAATGGAGTCAGAAATAATGACGTCACAAATATCGCGACGAAAAAGAACACACTAATGGGAGCAGTGGTCGAGGGCATATGTTTTATTTAAAAATGCAATACTTCTTTACTTAATATAACACTCAATATAGGCTACTTTGTTAAATGAGTCAATAAATTAAAATAATATACCGCTTTCTTCATACCTGAAACACTTTACTTTATGCAAAAAGCAATTCAATTTCACCCAGTTCTGTATTAATGGGTGACAATTGAAATTGATCGAGCAATGGACTTCGCATGTGTCAGTCATGTCCTAGACCAATCGCAGGCGGGATTCCTATTATTCCGCGTTAAATATTTCAATGAAAAACTAGTAGGCCTAATGTAGCTTGAATCTATGAAAGATCCTGCAAGGAGAAAATCATACCGACTATAAAAAATTCCTCTTTCCACGAATATCTTTCACAAAAAGAAATGTTTGGTGACGTAAAAACTTACCCGACTTGTGAAATTAATTTCAGTAATACACGGAAGTGATTATGTAGGTCAACACATTAACTCTGTTACCGTTATCACTATTACTATCAATATCATTACTACTAACGCTGCTACTACATTATCCACAATAATTAATCTTCCGCGCTTCGAGCTACTCGTACGTAATATAGCCTAATTGCCATTGCACATTTTCACTACAAAGCTGCTGACGAGCAATTAAATCACAATGACAATCACAATATACTTCCTACTTACTTACAAATTGTTTTTAAGGCACCCGGAGGTTCATTGCCGCCCTCACGTAAGCCGACCATCGATCCCTATCCTGAGCAAGATTAATCCAGCCCCTACCATCATATCCCACCTCCCTCAAATCCATTTTAATATTATCCTCCCATCTACATCTCGGCCTCCCCAAAGGTCTTTTTTCCCTCCGGCCTCCCAACTAACACTCTATATGCATTTCTGAATTCAGATTTACCAACACCATCTAATATTATAACATGATGAAATTTTGGTTAATTATTAGGACTATGTTTAATAATACAAACTGCCACAGGACTATTCCTAGCAATACATTATTGCCCTAACATTGAAATAGCTTTTTCAAGAACTGCTTGTAACACTCTATATGCATTTCTGAATTCAGATTTACCAACACCATCTAATATTAGAACATGATGAAATTTTGGTTAATTATTAGGACTATGTTTAATAATACAAACTGCCACAGGACTATTCCTAGCAATACATTATTGCCCTAACATTGAAATAGCTTTTTCAAGAACTGCTTGTAACACTCTATATGCATTTCTGAATTCAGATTTACCAACACCATCTAATATTAGAACATGATGAAATCTTGGTTAATTATTAGGACTATGTTTAATAATACAAACTGCCACAGGACTATTCCTAGCAATACATTATTGCCCTAACATTGAAATAGCTTTTTCAAGAACTGCTTGTAACACTCTATATGCATTTCTGAATTCAGATTTACCAACACCATCTAATATTAGAACATGATGAAATTTTGGTTAATTATTAGGACTATGTTTAATAATACAAACTGCCACAGGACTATTCCTAGCAATACATTATTGCCCTAACATTGAAATAGCTTTTTCAAGAACTGCTTGTAACACTCTATATGCATTTCTGAATTCAGATTTACCAACACCATCTAATATTAGAACATGATGAAATTTTGGTTCATTATTAGGACTATGTTTAATAATACAAACTGCCACAGGACTATTCCTAGCAATACATTATTGCCCTAACATTGAAATAGCTTTTTCAAGAACTGCTTGTAACACTCTATATGCATTTCTGAATTCAGATTTACCAACACCATCTAATATTAGAACATGATGAAATTTTGGTTAATTATTAGGACTATGTTTAATAATACAAACTGCCACAGGACTATTCCTAGCAATACATTATTGCCCTAACATTGAAATAGCTTTTTCAAGAACTGCTTGTAACACTCTATATGCATTTCTGAATTCAGATTTACCAACACCATCTAATATTAGAACATGATGAAATTTTGGTTAATTATTAGGACTATGTTTAATAATACAAACTGCCACAGGACTATTCCTAGCAATACATTATTGCCCTAACATTGAAATAGCTTTTTCAAGAACTGCTTGTAACACTCTATATGCATTTCTGAATTCAGATTTACCAACACCATCTAATATTAGAACATGATGAAATTTTGGTTAATTATTAGGACTATGTTTAGTAATACAAACTGCCACAGGACTATTCCTAGCAATACATTATTGCCCTAACATTGAAATAGCTTTTTCAAGAACTGCTTGTTTTATAATTATTAATAATTTTTTGTTAGTAGTGAAATGTTATTCGTGCTACATGCCCTGCCCATTTCAAACGTCTGGATTTAATGTTCCTAATTACGTCGGGTGAAGAATACAATACGTGCAGTTCTGCGTTGTGCAACTTTCCCCATTCTCCTGTAACTTCATCCCTCTTAAACGACATTTCATACAAGTTGAGAGGAAGCGAAGGGATTTCTTTCCCCTTCTACTTGCCCTGAGTCAGTCAGCGACAGAGATGGCAGCTGTTAGCTCTTATACCTGCACCCCCCAAGCTGGACACACGAGAAAATAAAATATTAAATAAAGAAACATAAGTAAATATAAAATACAGTGACACAGATGTTTGACAATTACATGTTTGAGTATATTTTAGTATCGTTCTTACAATATTTTCAAATAATTAATTAAAGTCAGGAATGTTAGTTTGTAGTATGAAGTCAGGGGGGAGCGACACGGTGCAGATTGTCCCATTCTGTATATCGTAAAGCAGTAACTAGCGGTGGAGAAAACATTATCTTCTGCTGTCAGTAGCTTTTTAATGTGTCAGTTGATTTGAACAGCAATAAAAATGAAATATATACGGTTAGTGTGGACTTCCGAAATATACGTAGATTATGGCACAAATTTGAAATAATGAAATTTGCCACTGCGTTGAAATCAATTAGTCGAATGTTTGTGAAATGGACAATAGCATCTTCTCCTTCACTGATGGTGGAGAGTGTAAGTAGAGGGGAAAGCCTATCAATCAAACTGAAATCAGGATTAGTTCCAAATATTTTCCTAAGCACTTTATTATCGAACACCCTTAATCTCTGTTCCTCTCTCAAAGTGAGAGTCCAAGTTTCACAACCGTACAGAACAACCGGTAATATAACTGTTTTATAAATTCTAATTTTCAGCTTTTTTGAGAGCAGACTGGATGACAAAAGCTTCTCAACCGAATAATAACAGATATTTTCCATATTTATTCTGCGTTAAATTTCCTCTCGAGTGTAATTTATGTTTGTTACTGTTGCTGCAAGATATTTGGAATTTTCCACTTCTTCAAAAGATAAGTTTCCAATTTTTATATTTCCATTTCGTACCATGTTCTGTTCACGAGACATAATCATAGACTATACTTTGCCTTTCGAGATTTACTTCCAAACCTATCTCTTTACTTGCTTCATGTAAAATTCCCGTTTTGTCCCCAATAGTTCGTGAATTTCACTAATTTCCCTATATCGCATCATCAATACTTCTTCGCCTAACTATCTCTCGGTACGTTTTAATTTCTTGTCCTCTTATCACAGCCTGGGTACTCGTTCTAAAAATGACTCTTTGTTATCTATGCCTTGCCATAAAACAGCTCACTATTCTTCCTCTTTCACAGTATCAGCAATTCGTTTCTGGAACTCCCTACCCAGCTCCCTCAGGAACTGTCGAACGATATTGCAATTTAAAAGTCAATTGTTTAAACGTGTGACCAGTATTCAGGTTTAATTCTCCTTTATGTGTATATGTGTATATATGTAATTTTCCTCAGTGTTGTATAGTTATAATTTACATTTGAATTTGTTATTCTTGTAATTCGTAATATTGGTTCACCTATCGTTTGCATATTCATTGAGTGTAACTTCTAGTCTTATATTATTTTGTAATTATTATTTAGTATGTTCGCATCATTTTACTCGACTTGTGCTTTATAACTATATAACTTTTTATTAGTGTTCTTTAAATATTAGTCTGTAAAACTGTATCAGCTTCTTTTGTTTCTGGCTAAGTGGAAGAGAAGGCCTGATGTCCTTAACTTCGCCAGAATAAATAAATAGATATTATTATTATTATTATTATTATTATTATTATTATTATTGCTAGCCGTACCCGTGCGCTCCGCTGCACCCGTTAGAATTAAATATAAAGTAATTACATAATTAAAATAGGACATTTTATCCAGGGAACATTCGTGTTTGATAGAAGGATAAATTGTTTAATATGTTACTTAATTTAAATTGCATCCAAATAATTAAAATGCTATCATTTTGGTCCAGAGACACTCATTTGGTGCAATGACAATTCCTTTAACATGTTTGTTATTTTTTATTACATGCAACCATAGTTTAATGAAGATTGACATCATTTAGATTTAATGTGTATATTTAATTTTACTTGTTATAGGTTTACATTGAATTATGGTAATAACTTAATTTTAACTCTTGTTTTCTACGTATTCAGTAAATGGCGCTTGG